>NC_056747.1:1221062507-1221110715 GCF_019279795.1 Protopterus annectens | reverse complement strand
ATCCTATGCCACACCATATTAACATGGAAAGGATCACTGATACAGAAGTCCTGGATCTCACTGCTATCCTGTGCCACACCATATTAACATGGAAAGGATCACTGATACAGAAGTCCTGGATCTCACTGCTATCCTGTGCCACACCATATTAACATGGAAAGGATCACTGATACAGAAGTCCTGGATCTCACTGCTATCCTGTGCCACACCATATTAACATGGAAAGGATCACTGATACAGAAGTCCTGGATCTCACTGCTATCCTGTGCCACACCATATTAACATGGAAAGGATCACTGATACAGAAGTCCTGGATCTCACTGCTATCCTGTGCCACACCATATTAACATGGAAAGGATCACTGATACAGAAGTCCTGGATCTCACTGCTATCCTGTGCCACACCATATTAACATGGAAAGGATCACTGATACAGAAGTCCTGGATCTCACTGCTATCCTGTGCCACACCATATTAACATGGAAAGGATCACTGATACAGAAGTCCTGGATCTCACTGCTATCCTGTACCACACCATATTAGCTTGCACAAGATCACTGATACAGTGGTCCTGGATCTCACTGCTATCCTGTGCCACACCATATTAACATGGAAAGGATCACTGATACAGAAGTCCTGGATCTCACTGCTATCCTGTGCCACACCATATTAACATGGAAAGGATCACTGATACAGAAGTCCTGGATCTCACTGCTATCCTGTGCCACACCATATTAACATGGAAAGGATCACTGATACAGAAGTCCTGGATCTCACTGCTATCCTGTGCCACACCATATTAACATGGAAAGGATCACTGATACAGAAGTCCTGGATCTCACTGCTATCCTGTGCCACACCATATTAACATGGAAAGGATCACTGATACAGAAGTCCTGGATCTCACTGCTATCCTGTGCCACACCATATTAACATGGAAAGGATCACTGATACAGAAGTCCTGGATCTCACTGCTATCCTGTGCCACACCATATTAACATGGAAAGGATCACTGATACAGAAGTCCTGGATCTCACTGCTATCCTGTGCCACACCATATTAACATGGAAAAGATCACTGATACGGTGGTCCTGGATCTCACTGCTATCTTGTGCCACACCATATTAACATGGAAAGGATCACTGATACAGAAGTCCTGGATCTCACTGCTATCCTGTGCCACACCATATTAACATGGAAAGGATCACTGATACAGAAGTCCTGGATCTCACTGCTATCCTGTGCCACACCATATTAACATGGAAAGGATCACTGATACAGAAGTCCTGGATCTCACTGCTATCCTGTGCCACACCATATTAACATGGAAAGGATCACTGATACAGAAGTCCTGGATCTCACTGCTATCCTGTGCCACACCATATTAACATGGAAAGGATCACTGATACAGAAGTCCTGGATCTCACTGCTATCCTGTGCCACACCATATTAACATGGAAAGGATCACTGATACAGAAGTCCTGGATCTCACTGCTATCCTGTGCCACACCATATTAACATGGAAAGGATCACTGATACAGAAGTCCTGGATCTCACTGCTATCCTGTGCCACACCATATTAACATGGAAAGGATCACTGATACAGAAGTCCTGGATCTCACTGCTATCCTGTGCCACACCATATTAACATGGAAAGGATCACTGATACAGAAGTCCTGGATCTCACTGCTATCCTGTGCCACACCATATTAACATGGAAAGGATCACTGATACAGAAGTCCTGGATCTCACTGCTATCCTGTGCCACACCATATTAACATGGAAAGGATCACTGATACAGAAGTCCTGGATCTCACTGCTATCCTGTGCCACACCATATTAACATGGAAAGGATCACTGATACAGAAGTCCTGGATCTCACTGCTATCCTGTGCCACACTATATTAACATGGAAAAGATCACTGATACAGAAATCCTGAATCTCACTGCTATCCTGTGCCACACCATATTAACATGGAAAGGATCACTGATACAGAAGTCCTGGATCTCACTGCTATCCTGTGCCACACCATATTAACATGGAAAGGATCACTGATACAGAAGTCCTGGATCTCACTGCTATCCTGTGCCACACCATATTAACATGGAAAGGATCACTGATACAGAAGTCCTGGATCTCACTGCTATCCTGTGCCACACCATATTAACATGGAAAGGATCACTGATACAGAAGTCCTGGATCTCACTGCTATCCTGTGCCACACCATATTAACATGGAAAGGATCACTGATACAGAAGTCCTGGATCTCACTGCTATCCTGTGCCACACCATATTAACATGGAAAGGATCACTGATACAGAAGTCCTGGATCTCACTGCTATCCTGTGCCACACCATATTAACATGGAAAGGATCACTGATACAGAAGTCCTGGATCTCACTGCTATCCTGTGCCACACCATATTAACATGGAAAGGATCACTGATACAGAAGTCCTGGATCTCATTGCTATCCTGTGCCACACCATATTAACATGGAAAGGATCACTGATACAGAAGTCCTGGATATCACTGCTATCCTGTGCACACCATATTAACATGGAAAGGATCACTGATACAAAAGTCCTGGATCTCACTGGTATCCTTTACCACACCATATTAACATGGAGGGGATCACTGATACAGATGTCCTAGATCTCACTGCTATCCTGTGCCACACCATATTAACATGGAAAGGATCACTGATACAGAAGTCCTGGATCTCACTGCTATCCTGTGCCACACCATATTAACATGGAAAGGATCACTGATACAGAAGTCCTGGATCTCACTGCTATCCTGTGCCACACCATATTAACATGGAAAGGATCACTGATACAGAAGTCCTGGATCTCACTGCTATCCTGTGCCACACCATATTAACATGGAAAGGATCACTGATACAGAAGTCCTGGATCTCACTGCTATCCTGTGCCACACCATATTAACATGGAAAGGATCACTGATACAGAAGTCCTGGATCTCACTGCTATCCTGTGCCACACCATATTAACATGGAAAGGATCACTGATACAGAAGTCCTGGATCTCACTGCTATCCTGTGCCACACCATATTAACATGGAAAGGATCACTGATACAGAAGTCCTGGATCTCACTGCTATCCTGTGCCACACCATATTAACATGGAAAGGATCACTGATACAGAAGTCCTGGATCTCACTGCTATCCTGTGCCACACCATATTAACATGGAAAGGATCACTGATACAGAAGTCCTGGATCTCACTGCTATCCTGTGCCACACCATATTAACATGGAAAGGATCACTGATACAGAAGTCCTGGATCTCACTGCTATCCTGTGCCACACCATATTAACATGGAAAGGATCACTGATACAGAAGTCCTGGATCTCACTGCTATCCTGTGCCACACCATATTAACATGGAAAGGATCACTGATACAGAAGTCCTGGATCTCACTGCTATCCTGTGCCACACCATATTAACATGGAAAGGATCACTGATACAGAAGTCCTGGATCTCACTGCTATCCTGTGCCACACCATATTAACATGGAAAGGATCACTGATACAGAAGTCCTGGATCTCACTGCTATCCTGTGCCACACCATATTAACATGGAAAGGATCACTGATACAGAAGTCCTGGATCTCACTGCTATCCTGTGCCACACCATATTAACATGGAAAGGATCACTGATACAGAAGTCCTGGATCTCACTGCTATCCTGTGCCACACCATATTAACATGGAAAGGATCACTGATACAGAAGTCCTGGATCTCACTGCTATCCTGTGCCACACCATATTAACATGGAAAGGATCACTGATACAGAAGTCCTGGATCTCACTGCTATCCTGTGCCACACCATATTAACATGGAAAGGATCACTGATACAGAAGTCCTGGATCTCACTGCTATCCTGTGCCACACCATATTAACATGGAAAGGATCACTGATACAGAAGTCCTGGATCTCACTGCTATCCTGTGCCACACCATATTAACATGGAAAGGATCACTGATACAGAAGTCCTGGATCTCACTGCTATCCTGTGCCACACCATATTAACATGGAAAGGATCACTGATACAGAAGTCCTGGATCTCACTGCTATCCTGTACCACACCATATTAACATGGAAAGGATTACTGATACAGAAGTCCTGGATCTCACTGCTATCCTGTGCCACACCATATTAACATGGAAAGGATCACTGATACAGAAGTCCTGGATCTCACTGCTATCCTGTGCCACACCATATTAACATGGAAAGGATCACTGATACAGAAGTCCTGGATCTCACTGCTATCCTGTGCCACACCATATTAACATGGAAAGGATCACTGATACAGAAGTCCTGGATCTCACTGCTATCCTGTGCCACACCATATTAACATGGAAAGGATCACTGATACAGAAGTCCTGGATCTCACTGCTATCCTGTGCCACACCATATTAACATGGAAAGGATCACTGATACAGAAGTCCTGGATCTCACTGCTATCCTGTGCCACACCATATTAACATGGAAAGGATCACTGATACAGAAGTCCTGGATCTCACTGCTATCCTGTGCCACACCATATTAACATGGAAAGGATCACTGATACAGAAGTCCTGGATCTCACTGCTATCCTGTGCCACACCATATTAACATGGAAAGGATCACTGATACAGAAGTCCTGGATCTCACTGCTATCCTGTGCCACACCATATTAACATGGAAAGGATCACTGATACAGAAGTCCTGGATCTCACTGCTATCCTGTGCCACACCATATTAACATGGAAAGGATCACTGATACAGAAGTCCTGGATCTCACTGCTATCCTGTGCCACACCATATTAACATGGAAAGGATCACTGATACAGAAGTCCTGGATCTCACTGCTATCCTGTGCCACACCATATTAACATGGAAAGGATCACTGATACAGAAGTCCTGGATCTCACTGCTATCCTGTGCCACACCATATTAACATGGAAAGGATCACTGATACAGAAGTCCTGGATCTCACTGCTATCCTGTGCCACACCATATTAACATGGAAAGGATCACTGATACAGAAGTCCTGGATCTCACTGCTATCCTGTGCCACACCATATTAACATGGAAAGGATCACTGATACAGAAGTCCTGGATCTCACTGCTATCCTGTGCCACACCATATTAACATGGAAAGGATCACTGATACAGAAGTCCTGGATCTCACTGCTATCCTGTGCCACACCATATTAACATGGAAAGGATCACTGATACAGAAGTCCTGGATCTCACTGCTATCCTGTGCCACACCATATTAACATGGAAAGGATCACTGATACAGAAGTCCTGGATCTCACTGCTATCCTGTACCACACCATATTAACATGGAAAGGATCACTGATACAGAAGTCCTGGATCTCACTGCTATCCTGTGCCACACCATATTAACATGGAAAGGATCACTGATACAGAAGTCCTGGATCTCACTGCTATCCTGTGCCACACCATATTAACATGGAAAGGATCACTGATACAGAAGTCCTGGATCTCACTGCTATCCTGTGCCACACCATATTAACATGGAAAGGATCACTGATACAGAAGTCCTGGATCTCACTGCTATCCTGTGCCACACCATATTAACATGGAAAGGATCACTGATACAGAAGTCCTGGATCTCACTGCTATCCTGTGCCACACCATATTAACATGGAAAGGATCACTGATACAGAAGTCCTGGATCTCACTGCTATCCTGTGCCACACCATATTAACATGGAAAGGATCACTGATACAGAAGTCCTGGATCTCACTGCTATCCTGTGCCACACCATATTAACATGGAAAGGATCACTGATACAGAAGTCCTGGATCTCACTGCTATCCTGTGCCACACCATATTAACATGGAAAGGATCACTGATACAGAAGTCCTGGATCTCACTGCTATCCTGTGCCACACCATATTAACATGGAAAGGATCACTGATACAGAAGTCCTGGATCTCACTGCTATCCTGTGCCACACCATATTAACATGGAAAGGATCACTGATACAGAAGTCCTGGATCTCACTGCTATCCTGTACCACACCATATTAACATGGAAAGGATCACTGATACAGAAGTCCTGGATCTCACTGCTATCCTGTGCCACACCATATTAACATGGAAAGGATCACTGATACAGAAGTCCTGGATCTCACTGCTATCCTGTGCCACACCATATTAACATGGAAAGGATCACTGATACAGAAGTCCTGGATCTCACTGCTATCCTGTGCCACACCATATTAACATGGAAAGGATCACTGATACAGAAGTCCTGGATCTCACTGCTATCCTGTGCCACACCATATTAACATGGAAAGGATCACTGATACAGAAGTCCTGGATCTCACTGCTATCCTGTGCCACACCATATTAACATGGAAAGGATCACTGATACAGAAGTCCTGGATCTCACTGCTATCCTGTGCCACACCATATTAACATGGAAAGGATCACTGATACAGAAGTCCTGGATCTCACTGCTATCCTGTGCCACACCATATTAACATGGAAAGGATCACTGATACAGAAGTCCTGGATCTCACTGCTATCCTGTGCCACACCATATTAACATGGAAAGGATCACTGATACAGAAGTCCTGGATCTCACTGCTATCCTGTGCCACACCATATTAACATGGAAAGGATCACTGATACAGAAGTCCTGGATCTCACTGCTATCCTGTGCCACACCATATTAACATGGAAAGGATCACTGATACAGAAGTCCTGGATCTCACTGCTATCCTGTGCCACACCATATTAACATGGAAAGGATCACTGATACAGAAGTCCTGGATCTCACTGCTATCCTGTGCCACACCATATTAACATGGAAAGGATCACTGATACAGAAGTCCTGGATCTCACTGCTATCCTGTGCCACACCATATTAACATGGAAAGGATCACTGATACAGAAGTCCTGGATCTCACTGCTATCCTGTGCCACACCATATTAACATGGAAAGGATCACTGATACAGAAGTCCTGGATCTCACTGCTATCCTGTGCCACACCATATTAACATGGAAAGGATCACTGATACAGAAGTCCTGGATCTCACTGCTATCCTGTGCCACACCATATTAACATGGAAAGGATCACTGATACAGAAGTCCTGGATCTCACTGCTATCCTGTGCCACACCATATTAACATGGAAAGGATCACTGATACAGAAGTCCTGGATCTCACTGCTATCCTGTGCCACACCATATTAACATGGAAAGGATCACTGATACAGAAGTCCTGGATCTCACTGCTATCCTGTGCCACACCATATTAACATGGAAAGGATCACTGATACAGAAGTCCTGGATCTCACTGCTATCCTGTGCCACACCATATTAACATGGAAAGGATCACTGATACAGAAGTCCTGGATCTCACTGCTATCCTGTGCCACACCATATTAACATGGAAAGGATCACTGATACAGAAGTCCTGGATCTCACTGCTATCCTGTGCCACACCATATTAACATGGAAAGGATCACTGATACAGAAGTCCTGGATCTCACTGCTATCCTGTGCCACACCATATTAACATGGAAAGGATCACTGATACAGAAGTCCTGGATCTCACTGCTATCCTGTGCCACACCATATTAACATGGAAAGGATCACTGATACAGAAGTCCTGGATCTCACTGCTATCCTGTGCCACACCATATTAACATGGAAAGGATCACTGATACAGAAGTCCTGGATCTCACTGCTATCCTGTGCCACACCATATTAACATGGAAAGGATCACTGATACAGAAGTCCTGGATCTCACTGCTATCCTGTGCCACACCATATTAACATGGAAAGGATCACTGATACAGAAGTCCTGGATCTCACTGCTATCCTGTGCCACACCATATTAACATGGAAAGGATCACTGATACAGAAGTCCTGGATCTCACTGCTATCCTGTGCCACACCATATTAACATGGAAAGGATCACTGATACAGAAGTCCTGGATCTCACTGCTATCCTGTGCCACACCATATTAACATGGAAAGGATCACTGATACAGAAGTCCTGGATCTCACTGCTATCCTGTGCCACACCATATTAACATGGAAAGGATCACTGATACAGAAGTCCTGGATCTCACTGCTATCCTGTGCCACACCATATTAACATGGAAAGGATCACTGATACAGAAGTCCTGGATCTCACTGCTATCCTGTGCCACACCATATTAACATGGAAAGGATCACTGATACAGAAGTCCTGGATCTCACTGCTATCCTGTGCCACACCATATTAACATGGAAAGGATCACTGATACAGAAGTCCTGGATCTCACTGCTATCCTGTGCCACACCATATTAACATGGAAAGGATCACTGATACAGAAGTCCTGGATCTCACTGCTATCCTGTGCCACACCATATTAACATGGAAAGGATCACTGATACAGAAGTCCTGGATCTCACTGCTATCCTGTGCCACACCATATTAACATGGAAAGGATCACTGATACAGAAGTCCTGGATCTCACTGCTATCCTGTGCCACACCATATTAACATGGAAAGGATCACTGATACAGAAGTCCTGGATCTCACTGCTATCCTGTACCACACCATATTAACATGGAAAGGATCACTGATACAGAAGTCCTGGATCTCACTGCTATCCTGTGCCACACCATATTAACATGGAAAGGATCACTGATACAGAAGTCCTGGATCTCACTGCTATCCTGTGCCACACCATATTAACATGGAAAGGATCACTGATACAGAAGTCCTGGATCTCACTGCTATCCTGTGCCACACCATATTAACATGGAAAGGATCACTGATACAGAAGTCCTGGATCTCACTGCTATCCTGTGCCACACCATATTAACATGGAAAGGATCACTGATACAGAAGTCCTGGATCTCACTGCTATCCTGTGCCACACCATATTAACATGGAAAGGATCACTGATACAGAAGTCCTGGATCTCACTGCTATCCTGTGCCACACCATATTAACATGGAAAGGATCACTGATACAGAAGTCCTGGATCTCACTGCTATCCTGTGCCACACCATATTAACATGGAAAGGATCACTGATACAGAAGTCCTGGATCTCACTGCTATCCTGTGCCACACCATATTAACATGGAAAGGATCACTGATACAGAAGTCCTGGATCTCACTGCTATCCTGTGCCACACCATATTAACATGGAAAGGATCACTGATACAGAAGTCCTGGATCTCACTGCTATCCTGTGCCACACCATATTAACATGGAAAGGATCACTGATACAGAAGTCCTGGATCTCACTGCTATCCTGTGCCACACCATATTAACATGGAAAGGATCACTGATACAGAAGTCCTGGATCTCACTGCTATCCTGTGCCACACCATATTAACATGGAAAGGATCACTGATACAGAAGTCCTGGATCTCACTGCTATCCTGTGCCACACCATATTAACATGGAAAGGATCACTGATACAGAAGTCCTGGATCTCACTGCTATCCTGTGCCACACCATATTAACATGGAAAGGATCACTGATACAGAAGTCCTGGATCTCACTGCTATCCTGTGCCACACCATATTAACATGGAAAGGATCACTGATACAGAAGTCCTGGATCTCACTGCTATCCTGTGCCACACCATATTAACATGGAAAGGATCACTGATACAGAAGTCCTGGATCTCACTGCTATCCTGTGCCACACCATATTAACATGGAAAGGATCACTGATACAGAAGTCCTGGATCTCACTGCTATCCTGTGCCACACCATATTAACATGGAAAGGATCACTGATACAGAAGTCCTGGATCTCACTGCTATCCTGTGCCACACCATATTAACATGGAAAGGATCACTGATACAGAAGTCCTGGATCTCACTGCTATCCTGTGCCACACCATATTAACATGGAAAGGATCACTGATACAGAAGTCCTGGATCTCACTGCTATCCTGTGCCACACCATATTAACATGGAAAGGATCACTGATACAGAAGTCCTGGATCTCACTGCTATCCTGTGCCACACCATATTAACATGGAAAGGATCACTGATACAGAAGTCCTGGATCTCACTGCTATCCTGTGCCACACCATATTAACATGGAAAGGATCACTGATACAGAAGTCCTGGATCTCACTGCTATCCTGTGCCACACCATATTAACATGGAAAGGATCACTGATACAGAAGTCCTGGATCTCACTGCTATCCTGTGCCACACCATATTAACATGGAAAGGATCACTGATACAGAAGTCCTGGATCTCACTGCTATCCTGTGCCACACCATATTAACATGGAAAGGATCACTGATACAGAAGTCCTGGATCTCACTGCTATCCTGTGCCACACCATATTAACATGGAAAGGATCACTGATACAGAAGTCCTGGATCTCACTGCTATCCTGTGCCACACCATATTAACATGGAAAGGATCACTGATACAGAAGTCCTGGATCTCACTGCTATCCTGTGCCACACCATATTAACATGGAAAGGATCACTGATACAGAAGTCCTGGATCTCACTGCTATCCTGTGCCACACCATATTAACATGGAAAGGATCACTGATACAGAAGTCCTGGATCTCACTGCTATCCTGTGCCACACCATATTAACATGGAAAGGATCACTGATACAGAAGTCCTGGATCTCACTGCTATCCTGTGCCACACCATATTAACATGGAAAGGATCACTGATACAGAAGTCCTGGATCTCACTGCTATCCTGTGCCACACCATATTAACATGGAAAGGATCACTGATACAGAAGTCCTGGATCTCACTGCTATCCTGTGCCACACCATATTAACATGGAAAGGATCACTGATACAGAAGTCCTGGATCTCACTGCTATCCTGTGCCACACCATATTAACATGGAAAGGATCACTGATACAGAAGTCCTGGATCTCACTGCTATCCTGTGCCACACCATATTAACATGGAAAGGATCACTGATACAGAAGTCCTGGATCTCACTGCTATCCTGTGCCACACCATATTAACATGGAAAGGATCACTGATACAGAAGTCCTGGATCTCACTGCTATCCTGTACCACACCATATTAACATGGAAAGGATCACTGATACAGAAGTCCTGGATCTCACTGCTATCCTGTGCCACACCATATTAACATGGAAAGGATCACTGATACAGAAGTCCTGGATCTCACTGCTATCCTGTGCCACACCATATTAACATGGAAAGGATCACTGATACAGAAGTCCTGGATCTCACTGCTATCCTGTGCCACACCATATTAACATGGAAAGGATCACTGATACAGAAGTCCTGGATCTCACTGCTATCCTGTGCCACACCATATTAACATGGAAAGGATCACTGATACAGAAGTCCTGGATCTCACTGCTATCCTGTACCACACCATATTAACATGGAAAGGATCACTGATACAGAAGTCCTGGATCTCACTGCTATCCTGTGCCACACCATATTAACATGGAAAGGATCACTGATACAGAAGTCCTGGATCTCACTGCTATCCTGTGCCACACCATATTAACATGGAAAGGATCACTGATACAGAAGTCCTGGATCTCACTGCTATCCTGTGCCACACCATATTAACATGGAAAGGATCACTGATACAGAAGTCCTGGATCTCACTGCTATCCTGTGCCACACCATATTAACATGGAAAGGATCACTGATACAGAAGTCCTGGATCTCACTGCTATCCTGTGCCACACCATATTAACATGGAAAGGATCACTGATACAGAAGTCCTGGATCTCACTGCTATCCTGTGCCACACCATATTAACATGGAAAGGATCACTGATACAGAAGTCCTGGATCTCACTGCTATCCTGTGCCACACCATATTAACATGGAAAGGATCACTGATACAGAAGTCCTGGATCTCACTGCTATCCTGTGCCACACCATATTAACATGGAAAGGATCACTGATACAGAAGTCCTGGATCTCACTGCTATCCTGTGCCACACCATATTAACATGGAAAGGATCACTGATACAGAAGTCCTGGATCTCACTGCTATCCTGTGCCACACCATATTAACATGGAAAGGATCACTGATACAGAAGTCCTGGATCTCACTGCTATCCTGTGCCACACCATATTAACATGGAAAGGATCACTGATACAGAAGTCCTGGATCTCACTGCTATCCTGTGCCACACCATATTAACATGGAAAGGATCACTGATACAGAAGTCCTGGATCTCACTGCTATCCTGTGCCACACCATATTAACATGGAAAGGATCACTGATACAGAAGTCCTGGATCTCACTGCTATCCTGTGCCACACCATATTAACATGGAAAGGATCACTGATACAGAAGTCCTGGATCTCACTGCTATCCTGTACCACACCATATTAGCTTGCACAAGATCACTGATAAGGTGGTCCTGGATCTCACTGCTATCCTGTGCCACACCATATTAACATGGAAAGGATCACTGATACAGAAGTCCTGGATCTCACTGCTATCCTGTGCCACACCATATTAACATGGAAAGGATCACTGATACAGAAGTCCTGGATCTCACTGCTATCCTGTGCCACACCATATTAACATGGAAAGGATCACTGATACAGAAGTCCTGGATCTCACTGCTATCCTGTGCCACACCATATTAACATGGAAAGGATCACTGATACAGAAGTCCTGGATCTCACTGCTATCCTGTGCCACACCATATTAACATGGAAAGGATCACTGATACAGAAGTCCTGGATCTCATTGTTATCCTGTGCCACACCCTATTAACATGGAAAGGATCACTGATACAGAAGTCCTGGATATCACTGCTATCCTGTGCACACCATATTAACATGGAAAGGATCACTGATACAAAAGTCCTGGATCTCACTGCTATCCTGTGCCACACCATATTAACATGGAAAGGATCACTGATACAGAAGTCCTGGATCTCACTGCTATCCTGTGCCACACCATATTAACATGGAAAGGATCACTGATACAGAAGTCCTGGATCTCACTGCTATCCTGTGCCACACCATATTAACATGGAAAGATCACTGATACAGAAGTCCTGGATCTCACTGCTATCCTGTGCCACACCATATTAACATGGAAAGGATCACTGATACAGAAGTCCTGGATCTCACTGCTATCCTGTGCCACACCATATTAACATGGAAAGGATCACTGATACAGAAGTCCTGGATCTCACTGCTATCCTGTGCCACACCATATTAACATGGAAAGGATCACTGATACAGAAGTCCTGGATCTCACTGCTATCCTGTGCCACACCATATTAACATGGAAAGGATCACTGATACAGAAGTCCTGGATCTCACTGCTATCCTGTACCACACCATATTAACATGGAAAGGATCACTGATACAGAAGTCCTGGATCTCACTGCTATCCTGTGCCACACCATATTAACATGGAAAGGATCACTGATACAGAAGTCCTGGATCTCACTGCTATCCTGTGCCACACCATATTAACATGGAAAGGATCACTGATACAGAAGTCCTGGATCTCACTGCTATCCTGTACCACACCATATTAACATGGAAATGATCACTGATATGGTGGTCCTGGATCTCACTGCTATCCTGTGCCACACCATATTTTCCTGCACAGGATAACTTATAAATTGCTCCTGGATTTTATTGCAATCCCGTTATAATCATCAATCTCCCTTTTCCCATTTTCATGGGGTCAGACTGTCATGTCAACTGTCACCATCTTTCACTATTCAATGTCACTCTCTGCTTTTTTGACAGTCATACCCGACTTGTACAGGTCTTCTCTCACACAATCCAGTCACCTCTTTGCTGGATGTCCCCATTTCCTCTTGCCTCCTTCCTGTGTATCTCAAATCTTCTTTGCCAGATTGTTTTCTGCTTTTCTGCAAACATAGCTGAACCACCATAATCTGTTCTCTTTGACCTTTTCTGCAATTGGAGCTTCTTTGGTTTCTGCTCTTATGTCCTAATTTCTTCATCTGCCCCACAGTTTGCATCCTTCCACCCATCTCAGCCACATCATGTCCATCACCTCTAGCTTTCTCAACTGCTCTGCTTTACTGCCCCACTTTCTGTACCATAAAATAGTACTGGTCACACCACTTTTTTGTACACCTTACTTTCCAGCTTCTTTGGCATTCTTCTGTCATAAACTACACTTAACACTGTATGCCAGTTGGCTGCAGCCCCTCTGATTTTAGTTTTGACCTCTGCATCCAGACTTCCCTTCTCCTCAACCACCCCTTGCAGATACTTGAAGCTGCTAACCTTCTTCATTGTTTTCCCTTCTATCTCTCTTCTCAGCTTCTTCTGATTTCCTCCATTTCAGCAACTACAACTGTCTTATCTGTACTCAGTTTCATCCCATGTACCTTCAGTTTTGCATTCCATTCCGCTATACTTTGCTGACGTTCTTGCTCAGACTCTGTTTGTAATGACATATTGTCTGCATACAGCATCTTTGATCCGTCCCCTCTGACCTGTTTGCTAAAGTAGTCCATCACCAGTATGAGCAGCAGTGGGCTCAAAGCTGAACCTTGATGTACACCCACACCCACTGGGAACCACTCTCTAAGACTGAATATTGTTTGTATTTGAGCCATTGTGTCCTTGTACATAGCTTGCACTAATTCTATCAATGTTTGTGGGGCTTCAAGTCACCACAGGACTGCTCAAATCAACTTTCTTAGGACCTTGTCATATACTGTCACTAAGTCAAGGAATGCCCATTTGGACTCCTGATACAATGCTCCAGGATCTCACTGCCATCATGTGCCACACCATATTAGCCTGCACAGGATCACTGATCAAGGGCCCTGGATCTTACAGTCATCCTGAACCACATAATATGCTAATCACTCTAGCTAGCTCATTAGCATTAACATTTGAAGGTATATACCCCTATTTTACATCACCTCATATCAAACCCTGAAGTCTTTATTTTATTCATTGATAAATATCATTTTTAATAATGCAACATTAAATTTCCTAGAATCTTGTTTAACTCTACAACAGTCTATACAATGACATAATGCTCTTGTCTATACAATGACATAATGCTCTTTTTGTGAATGAATGTGCAATAACAGATTATCAGCCATGTTTCAACACCTGCAAATACTTCAGTTCCATAGACAACAACTCTCTGGAATGCTTAAAACATTAGTGGAATTCAATTTTTTACCATCTGAAAAAGGAGACTGAAGTTTTTATTTTTGTACAGTCATGCCAGCAGTTTTTAGTTGAATGACACCACTCAACAAGCATAATAGGTTATGAAAATGCAGTTTTACATTAATTCTCAGTATTTCTTTCAAACAGTTTGTCACTTATACCCATTTCATTGCATCAGACACATTTTTAGAATTCACTGAGTCAAGTAAATTATCTTCAAAGGTACCAATAAACATTTCAGTTTCATATTTATGTTCAACAGCGTGCAGATTATCTTTGAACATATTTTAAAGAACGTCATTTTCAGGCACAGATATCACAAGCTTGATTAAGAGTTGAACAGAGTTGCAAGGATTAATTACAATGATGAGGCATTTCTTTGGCCTCCATTTCAGATCTACTCCCTGTTATAGTGCATTACCTCAGGCTGTCTTTTCATAATCATTGTTTTTTACAATGCATTCTGCCTTTAATGTTTATGTTTTTTTTCTTTTTTTTTCACTAAGTGTTTTTTGCTTCCATGTCTGCTGACCATCACGCCTTATTGATTAGCTCCTACCCATTTATTCTGCAGTATTAGTGAATTAATCCAGTACAGTACTGGGGGGGCTGGAAAAAACATCATGCAGGCAGCTGTGAGGGATGCTTGTGTCCTCACCTTCATTCTGACAATGAAGGCATTTTGTATGGCTTAACCCACTGGAGGATGGGCTACCTGCCTTACTGTGAAAACACATAACACCTTTCTCTGTACATGTATATGCTTGTACACTAATAAAGACTACCACCTGGCTGTGCCATAAAGAGCCAAAAGTCTATCCCACAATATGCAGCACAAAACACTCCTTCCTAAACAGACTGTGGCTGCATGCATTCAGCTTCACCCACCCTCCTCCCAGGATTGGCACACTCATCCTCACCTGCCAGCTTTGTCAAGCTACTAATCAGTTTCAGGTCACCCAGGTCATAATCATAACATAATCTCTGTATACCACTGGAGCTGGTTTCAATTTTTATATTGTGACTGACTGATTGACATTTTATTTTACACACCTCCTTTTTAATTATCTAATTATTTTATCTGTACACTTACAATTTCACTTGCTCTAAACATATCTACAGCTTCTGATAGAGTCAGATCTGTTTCATTAGAGCACCAGTCTCCTTTTCATAATTTCTTATGCAACACATTATTATATAACTAGATAATTATGCAGCTCACCAAATACAGAGTCTGTGAAACTGTTTTTCTCACCAGTAACATGCATCTGTTTCAGTAGAACCTTGTGATTTTGTAACAGTAACATATGCATCTATTGTTTCAGTAGAACCTTGTGATTTTGTAACAGTAACATATGCATCTATTGTTTCAGTAGAACCTTGTGATTTTGTAACAGTAACATATGCATCTATTGTTTCAGTAGAACCTTGTGATTTTGTAACAGTAACATATGCATCTATTGTTTCAGTAGAACCTTGTGATTTTGTAACAGTAACATATGCATCTATTGTTTCAGTAGACCCTTGTGATTTTGTAACATGAACATATATGTCTATTGTTTCAGTAGAACCTTTGTGATTTTGTAAAGAAGAACTTTCCAACAAGTCCACTTAATAAAATTACTGACCTGCATTCTTGGATAGCTCACCACTCTCCACATATCTTGACACCATCCAAAACATGGCTAAAACCCTACATCACCAACAGTGAAATCTTACATCCCAGCTACAGAATTTACCATCAAGACAGACTCTCCAAAAAAGGGCGAGATGTTGCAATCCTGTACTCAGAGAAACTCAACTTGTCTCCCCTACCTATACCTCTCCCAGACTTCCACCCAGCTGAGCTTCTTAGTCTTATCACATTACCCCCCCAAAAGAAAATACTTGCTATAGCAGCCATCTATATAACTCCTAGAAACAACATACCCATCCTTGAACCAATCCTGTCATTGATATCACTCCATGTACCCTATGAGACAATTATCCTAGGTGATGTCAATATTGATTGGAAAAAAAAACTATCAACCAACTCTCCAAACCTTAGCATTAACCTCCAAGGCTTCAAACAATTAATCACAATGTCCTCTCACTTAAATAAAAATAACAATAACAGTTCCATCCTCAGCTGGATCCTTATCTCTGACCCAAACCTCTACCATAACCCCAACACTATAACTGACTCCCTCAGTGACAACCTACATATTTTTGTGCAAAGAAATTCGCTTCTAATTCCCAGGTCCCACCTATACAAAGACTGCCACAACCATTCCTGCTTTGATGCTGAAACCTTCAACAGTAGACTATTATTAGTCAACTGGTCCTACCTTAAACACCTCCCCCTCAATGATGCAGTTCATGAATTTAACCATACTTTCCTGGATATACTAAACTCCCTTGCACCAGTAAGGAAGATTAGATTAAAAACCAACCACAACCCCTGGCTCACAAAAGACACTATTTCCCTTATGAAAAAAGTGATAGCATTTGGAAACAATGGCTAAAAACTAAATCCACTATGCTACTTCAGAAATACAATGAACTTAGAAACCTTGCCAAAAAGCAAATCAATGAAGATAAGAAAAAATTCTAATGTGAGGCCCAATCCACCAACCACTGTACCCCCAAAAAATCCTGGCACACCATCCCTAACCCCGACCCTAACAATACTTCATAAGAAACAGCCACACTTCTTAACTCTTTCATTCTGCAAACTAACCCACTCTGACCAAAATAAAAATCCTCCCACCTCCTCCTCTACTTCCAATACCACCCCTTTTTCCTCTTAAACCTGTCCCCACTGCTTACATAAAATCTCTTCTGCTTAAACTAAAACCATGTTCTCCTCTTCTGATAACCTACCTCCTCTCTTTCTTAAACTCACAGCTGCCTCTATAGCCTACCCAGTCTCAATACTTGTAAATAGATTGCTCCAAGAATCTACTGTACCTGACATCTAAGAAATTTTTCTGCACCATGCCACTACACAAAGGAGGTAACTCCACTGATCCTTCTAATTTTAAACCCATAGTCATTCTCTCTCCTCTCTCTAAAATCCTCGAAAAATGCATACACAATCAACTCCTCACATATCTAATTCAGGGAAACCTTCTGACCCCTATTCAACATAGCTTTAGGCCAAATCACAGTACCTCCACTACCCTTCTATCTTTCACTCATACCGTTGCAGAGGCTAGAGACTAAAAAAAACTAGTGATGTCCTGCCTTTTTTTAGACTTCTCTAAAGCTTTTGATACTGTTTCTCACTCTAAGCTACTAACCAAACTCTCCAATCTCAACCTGTCCACCTCCACTATCCTCTGGTTCTCAAACAACCTTTCTAATAGGTTACAGACAGACAGATGGCAAACCACCTTCTCACCTTTTGTATCTATCCAGACAGGAGTCCCCCAAGGCTCCATTCTAGAGCCTCTTCTTTTCACCATCTTTACTAATAACCTCCACTCAGCTTCTAGCACCTTCTCCTTTATACACGGACGATTCAACTCTTATTTCCTTCTTTGATAACATCACAAACCTTCATTCCATTACACAAAAAGCTTTTCTCACCATTGAAAAATGACTAGCTGATAACCAACTCATCCTCGACCCTAAAAAACTAACTCCTTCTCTTCATTCCTAAATCTCTCACCCATCATAAGACCACCTTAACCATCTCATCTCTTGACAACACTATTATTAAAGCTGAATCACACACTAAGCTACTCGGAACCATAATTGATGACAAATTAAAATTTGACCTCCATAATCAACAGTGTATTAAAAACACATCAAACATTGAGACTAATCTATACAGATAGAAAATTCCTCTTTTCTGACTCCAAACCTTCTCTGGCAGAAGCATTCCTCCTACCTTGCCTTCTTTATGCCTCTCTTATACTTGCACATCTACAATCCACCCTAATAACCAAACTCGAACAAACATACAACAAAATAGCTAGAGCTGCCAGCAACCATCCATACAAATCTCATCATTGTCTTGCTCTAAAACATCTCCAGTAGTTTTAATTCACCAAACTACTGCTTCTATCCCAGCTACAAGTCACTCACTCCTTACTAAATAAACCCTCGGCCTGCCCTTTCCTCTCCACTCTAGAATCTCTCTGTACTCCTACTCATACCCTCCATAGCTCCATTCACCTCCTTATTGACATATGCAAACCTGATAAAACTATAGGAAAACTACTCTACAAAAACACTGTGTCACTAGCCTGGAACAAACTCCCCTCAAACATTCGAAATATAAAATCCACTATCAGCTTCAAAAAAGAACTGAAAAACAATATTGCAAACTCAAGCTCCTGCCAAAACCCTACCTAAGTATCCCCCCTCTACCCCAAAACAGATGAGAGCTTCACTGCACACAGATATCATGTAAATAGCAACACTTCTATAATGTTATGGTGATGTGGATATAACTTGTTTCACTACAGACTTACTTAGATAGTCAATCTTGTGTTTACTTACTCAGGTCTATCTCCTGTCTGTATAATGTGCCTTTTTATCTTGTATACACATTCCATGTAATTGTCAATTTTCAAATTGTACAGCCTTGAATTTATGTAATTGCTTCGAGTAGTCTTGAATTTATGTAACTTCCAATTCTCAATTTATACAGCCTTAAATTTTTGTATTTCTACTGGTGTAGTGTTGAATTTATATAATTATATAATTGTTGACATATTTTTGGAGCTTTTCTAATCAGGTTTCCACTGAAAATGGGCCTTTGGCTCAGCTGGACTAACCCAGTTAACAACTGACAAATAAATAAATAAGTGTCTAATCCTTTCTGGATGATAGTAATTGTGGAATTTATCTCTAAGTATTACTCCTTTGCATTGCCTCCATCAAGGGAAATAAATGAGTTAAATACCTGTTTGGCATCTTCCCTAGCAACACACGGCAATGTTGCACAATTAGTTTTCTCCAGCTTTTCATCTCAAAGCCATAGTAAAGATTAAGCAAAGAAGCAGCTGCCCCAGAGACAAACTGCTATGGGACACCATAGAAGAAATGTCAGTCAATCCCTGCAGGCAGTATCATCAATTGTTTAAGCAGTTGTGATCATGACTGCAGCTTTAAATGAGAGACAGTATGTACCAGTGTACTAGAAACTGTAGTAAGGATCTAAGCTCTATGCCATAGGCTAACAAATGTATTTGAAACAGTTTAGCAAAGGTCTAATAAGTACTTAATTACTCACCATCCCTAAACTTATCTCTTTCTGCTGGAAATGGTATGCACTGTCCATTTTACATTATGAGGAGACACAATTTTATGAGAACAGGGTGGGGAGAGATATAGTTTGTCACCAAGCAGAACTGCAGTTGGGTCATCTGGAACCCTGGTGCCTTGTGCAGTTCCAAACTGCACCAGTACTGCACTTGCATCCCCTAAGAGCTTGTACCCTTGTCAGCCACCAACTCTGCTCCACCCCAATTGTATTTCTGTCCTAAAGTTATTATTTAGTGAAAAAGCTGCAAAGATACAGCTTTAAGTTAGTTCATTTGTGGCTAAGGGCTTTAGAAACAGTGCATTGGAGATAGTGTTTTATCAGTTTTGATATTTGAAATGGAGTTGGTAAGAATGATAACATAAATGGCCAGGAATTCTTTAGGAACTGAGAAGTTTTGCCAAATTATTAACTTGATCATTCATAAAACTGCATTTCTGTATTCTAATACATTGATCATGTTGGCTGTAAAGGTAAGTCACAAGGTAACCAGAATTGTAGGTTAAATGTTCAGTATACATTCCTTTTTTCTGATTGTGATATTTATTTTCTAATTCCCTAGAACTAAAGTCCATAACTCTGTGAGCCCCCAGATGGACAAGGCTGACCTAGAATTTTCTTATTCTGGAAGTGATATTACCTAGCACTGATATGACATTGCAACTAATATGGGCTTGATTCTTTCTACAGAAGGATGATCTGATTTAAGACATACCCTACAGAGCTGACAGAAATCTTAACTGTTAACGTTGGTGGGGGCAAGGATATCTGAGTACAGGTAGAATGTAGGATGCAGATTAATGATGCAGGAGCTGGACTTTTGCTCTATGACCTGTGACACTGGTTTGAATAAAAAAAGTGGCTCAACTGTCTCTTATTCACTTTAAGGAGGTGAACTAGAGTAGGCAAATGATGATAGACCCCTAATGCATTCTGGAGGCTCCTTGCCTGTACCTTGCCTACGTGTATGAATGAAAAAGACATTTTGAGCATGTGTGTAGCAGGCCAGCTGAGTGCTGGCAAGGAGTGGAAAAAATGTAATTAACACTTTCTGTTTTAACCTCATGTCCATGGAGAAGAAAACAGGCAAACATATATACCTGAAACCAGGTAGAGTACCTCAAAATATTTTAAATAATTCACTGATTCTTGGATCCTTCAAGAAACCTCTTATATGCTTAAAATATTTGTAGGTTGCCTGACTAGCATTGTGGCAGATTGGGTTTACCTCCAAAGGATGATTATTCATGTATATTTGTTTTCTGATATACTGACATATCTATGACAGTGCAGCAGCGTTTAAGATGGCATAAGACAACTCACACAGTGTATGTTCATTTACCATAGGATCATAGCCATGCACATATCTTCATTCATTACATTAATAAAGGACTATGATGTCATAATCCTCATCCATAAATATTATTATTGATTTTAATGACATTAATGAGCATTGAATCACATGATTGCAGATATAGGTATGTGCCATACCTGTCTGTCTACTTCACCTTTAATTACTGTGACTGATCCATTGGAGTTAGCAACTCTGCTCAGATAAAAATATGGTATTTCCCACCTAACACCGTTATTGGGGAAAGAACATCGTGGATGCCTCTCTGTGCTCATTCTAGGCAAAATAATTCCAATTTTTCACTTACTAAGTGTTAAGTGGAAGAGAGGTATAAGAGTCTGATTTGCATATTGATTATGGTTGAAACTCTAGTGAGAATTACTTTTTTCTACCATTTCTCAATGCATGTGCTTATTATGTCTCTATGCTGGTAGTCTGCCTTTTTTGCATAGGGATTATATGAAATGTATGGAAAAAATAATCAGGTACTGTCAATTCCCAAACTCAGAGAACCAAGATCTGATTATAACTAACACGTCATCTCTGGCCTCCTTGTCCTTGCAAAAGTCAAGGAAGGAATTATGACATTGCAGAGAATGAAATGTTTTATGGTTGACCCAAGCCTGGTATGGTTTTTGACTAGGCTTTACTGTACAGATTACAGTGTTGTGGCTAATGGATCCTCTTCTTAGAGCCCTAGAGCTAGGTTTTGAGATCCTCGCTTAAGATAATACTAGTTAGCCAAGGCTTGTTCTTGGGAAACTAATGGGCTTTGCATCTGAAGTGTTTTATGGTTTTCAGGGTTACCTTCTGACTCCAGCTTTACTCCGTCACATATTGCCTACTCAGAGGTGATCTCTGCCTAACATACAAAGCTATGTCAAACCCAGAGCTGTTGGACATGCTCCACTTAAAGAAATCCCAATCCTTCTGAGCTACATGCTCTAGGGACCTAAACCATATCACCACAATAAACAGAACAAGCGGGAGGGATAGATTCCTGTCCCAGAGACTTCCTATACTCTGGAACAAACTACCTATCTATATCAAACAAAGCACCTCATTAGCACTCTTCAAGAAAAATCTTGATGACTGGATGGGAGATAGGAAATTCACCCTGGGGATCACTTCTGTGGCTCTGCTTGACAGGAGCACAGGAAAATAATTTTCTTAGGTGGCAAAAGCCAGGGTACCTTTTTGGCTAGGCTTATATAGGCCCTAGGGCCAGTAGCCTAGTACCTACCTATGAACCTATGAACCTATGAACAGCATTCAGTTTTGGCTTAAATACTGAAATATGTCCATCTTCTGTCATTTGGTGAGCACCATAAGAATTTACATTTCCTTCTATACTAATCTCCATTTTCAGTTATACTTACCACACCAGCATCAGCTAATGGATACTGTGGAATCATGAAGGAGGCAAAAAATCCAAAAGATGCAGCAAAACAGTTAATATATCTAAAGATAAAACCTTAAATTATTAAAACTAAAAAAACATGCTGCCTTTTGCACTTTCATGTGCTGTACCGGGAAGGTCGAAACAGTTTATAGCAATTAGAATCACATATTTTGTAGCCATGGAAACATTAAAAAGGATAGAGCTATAAATGTACATAATGAAATGCCCATAACCAAAATCTGCTTTAGTAACCTTTTATTTTTAATGCAAATTTAAAAGAAACATTAATAACTAAGTTGCTATGCTACATTTAATAAACACTGCAATTTAGCCACCAGATAAAGCAAAGATCATTAGTCTGATCACCTTCTCTGTAGGACTGTATAAAACTTAAAAGGTCTTTAAAGGAAAAGGATATTGACCTTCCAAATTGTGAATGCATTGACATAAGGCATTATAATAATTGACATATTTTATTGCATGTACCTATTCTGAAATATTTTGTCTGAAATGTGTTTTATTTTAACAACATAAAACATCAAGGAGGTATTACATTCTGCTTAGGTAAAAGATTTACAGAGATGGTCATTATTTTGGATGTTGAAATAATCTATTTTCATAAAGAATTTCTATCATTTACAGTTACAGCGTGTATGTGTGCACATGTACATGCATGTGTGGATGTGTGTGTGTGTGTGTGTGTGTGTGTGTGTGTGTGTGTGTGTGTGTGTGTGTGTGTGTGTGTGTGTGTGTGTGTGTGTGTGTGTGTGTGTGTGTGTGTGTGTGTGTGTGTTTGTGTGTGTATGCAGGTACAAATACATGTATTTGTGTGTGTGTGTGTGTGTGTGTGTGTGTGTGTGTGTGTGTGTGTGTGTGTGTGTGTGTGTGTGTGTGTGTATTAGTTACATACCATTCAGCTGTCTCTACTTTTCCTGTTGCCTGCTGCTCTCTACGTTTTAAACCATATAATTTCTAGCAGTTTTACCCTATTTAAAAGTGAGCTTTCATCTAGCCTAACAATATGTTTGACCTAGTCACTACGAGGAATACTCACTGTTTTTAAGTATTAGCGAAGCTGTTCCCATGTTATTACTTTATTCACTTTATTTAATTATTTGGTCTGGGATGCCAAGGTACACAAACAGTCTTGATTTGCTTTGTCAAATCCTAATGCCACTGGCACCATTCTTTGTTCTATCTTTCTTAGAGGAAATTATTCATTTCATAGTTAGTAGGATAACCTGAAGCACAATCTTTCTGATTTACCCCAAGATGGAGGTAGCTCATGTTGTTTATCAAAAACAGTAGTTGTGCTTTATTAAATCTTCAGTGTATGTATAACAGAAAATATAATACAAACATATCTTTATCTCATAATTCATTAATCACGAATATAAAACAGAAATAAATATAAAACAAGTGAAAATACCAAAATCAAATATTCTTGTATACTGCTATGCAGTGTATGACAAGAAAAAAGCTTCATTTAATGCATGCAGTATACTTTACCTTCATCCATGCCTTTCCTTTTATAATGACAAAAGATTAGGGTTTACTATGTAAACAAAACCAAAAACACAGTTAAAAATAAAGGCAAAAAGTCATACATTTAATAAAAACTTGAAATAAAAAAACGGGGAAAGGCAGAATATAGCTGACTGCAGATGCAACCCAAGACAACAGGTAATTAAATCCAATGACAAATTTATCTCTGGACCTAAACTACTGGCTCCCAGCTAAAAAGGTTTGTCCTTAATAACCCCCCTCCAAAAAAAAAAGACAGTGCGATGCTCTTTGGTGCTATGAAAAGACTACCCAAAGGGCATAGCTCCCTCAGTCTTTTAGACCAGCACAACAACCTTATCAATACCACTTCATTCAGATACCTAGGCATCTAGCTAGACTAATCTGTTAATTTTCAGTTGCTCATTCAAAACCATAGTTAAAAAATTAACAACTTATTTTTCTGGGCTAAGAAATTATTTAATTCCCTTTAATCACCAGCTAGGACAGCCTTTGCAAAAGATATCCACCTCATAAAATCAAGCTTATCTAATAAAACATGCTGAGTCATCAACAATTCCCCTTGACTTGAATGCCATTACCTTACTTTATCCAAGGCAAACTAACTCTCAGTACAAGGCCAGATCCAACCTAGGTCTGGGCTCTCAAGTACTAAGATTGCTTCACCAAGATGCCTTTTATCCATTTGCAATTAAACTAATCATTATAACCAAAATGTACAACTTCAGAACCCATGGTACAGTAGGCCCAGCTCACTAAACTATGTAGCTTTCACTCTAGTTTCTCTGTACTGTGGCAATCCCTTCCTTACTATCTCACCAAGCATACTAACTATGCTAGGTTCAGGTCCTACTCAAACAGTTTGAGCAATAGAAATGCAATTACTAGAATGCATAACATGTTGCTTAATCAATATTATACAATGACCCCCCCCATTAAAATTCTAAAATGTGTGTGCTGATTGGCCAGCGTGCTCATTGTAAATCCCACAATATACCAATGGAAAAAGGTCTGGTCACCTGAACTGTCCAAAACTTAAAAAAAAAAATGGAGCAATGGAGACTTTCTTTTCTCCGTTGCTTCCGTGTCAAAGCATTCATGTACTGGGTATGTGTGTGAATGCAAGTCCTTTACGCATGCGCAGTACATCAACACAAGAAAGCAGTATACCACCACTGGCAGAAGAACAGTAATGCGCTGTTATACAAAGACATTATTTAAGAAAAGTAGGCCTTTTCTAGAATCAATCAATCCCTTTCCTTATTGACATTTAAGGCATTACATTTGCCTTCTTGAACCCCATTCTTTATTGTAATATTATTATATTATAATTCTGAACACCAATCCTACCATATGTACCACAAACATATAACAGCATCTAATGAAACAATTTATCTTAGAAAGACTGTACATTTGTTTCCTCACAGCAAGAGATTCTCCTGTTCGATTCTCAGCTGGAGCACCTTCTGTGTGGAGTTTGCATGTGCTCCCCATGGTCGAGTGACATTTAAAGACATGCAGGTAGGTGCATGCATGAATGGGTGTTCCTTCTTTGAAGATTTGATGTCGGGCTGGCAACTCAGCACCATAAAAAAATCCTCTGCCAATCATTAGCGGACCAGAGTTCTGCTGTGGTGACCCCTAACTGGGAAAAGCCAAAAGAAAGAGGTGTTGCCTCATACTGCTTGATACTCAGGTTTGGCTTTCAGCTCTGGTAATATCTGATGGAAATATATATTCCCTTCCCATATCCAAGTGAGTTTTTATGTATGGTCTGGTTTTCTCTAACATCCCATACATTAACTGCTCCTCAAAATTGCCAGTATGTGCATGTGTGTGCATCTGTGTGTCTGTGTACCTATGTACCTATGTGTGTGCATGTGTACATATGCATGCATGTGTGTATTTGTGTGTGTGTGTGTGTGTGTGTGTGTGTGTGTGTGTGTGTGTGTGTGTGTGTGTGTGTGTGTGTGTGTGTGTGCGTGTGTGCACATGCGTGTGTGTGTGTGTGTGTGTGTGTGTGTGTGTGTGTGTGTGTGTGTGTGTGTGTGTGTGTGTGTGTGTGTGTGTGTGTGTGCGCTCGCACGCGTGCGTCTGTGTATCTGTGTGTATCTGTGTGTTTGTGTACTTTCTGCAGTGATCCTGAATCCCACCCAGGATTACTTTTCTTGCATTTCATCAAATGAGTGCCAGGAAGTTCTGGCTTCCTCACAATTTATTTATTTATTTATTGACATTTGTTGACCGGAAAAGTCCACTGAGTCAGCAACCCATTTTCAGTGGAGGCCCGGGGAGAAAAGCTCCACAAAAGTAATGAATGACAAAAATATACACTACATGTTCCACAAATAAAGAAAATCATATACAAATATGTTTCACAAATAAAAGGAAAGTATAACAGGATTTTCTATACAGGTAAATATCAATTCAATGGATATGGATAGGCAAGCTATGTCTGAATTTAATTAAAAAGGAAATTAATTAAATTAATTAAATATTTATATCCATATCTTTATATCTATATCTCTATACCTATATCTATGTATAGATAGATATTTACATATATATTTTTTATCTAAATACATCCTTTGTGACCAGATTAGTCCCACTAGGCTAGTAGCCTCTTTTCAGGGGAGACTGGAGGTGATATTTATTTTACTATGAGGAAACTTGGCCAGGGCATCAGGAAACTTCCTTTACTGTTTCGAGCTGCTAGATGGTACAGGAGGGCTCCTACAGCAACAAGGAAGAGGCCTAAGGGGAAACAGCAGCATGGAAGAGGAAAGAAAAGTTATGGAGAGTTTGGAGGTGGAAAATGAGAATTTGAAAACTTTGTTTGATATGGAGTGTTAGAATGCAGATAAAGAGTCTTAGGTGGTAGATGATGGAAATGAGCAGTGTTTAGATGTTTCAATAAAGAATGAGGTAGATGAAACTGTTGGAATATTGCAGATAACAGAAACAACATCAGGAGGGCTTGCAGATGATGCTATGTTGAAAATAATTGAGCAGGATGATCCAGGCCTCAGTTGTACTGTTTCATGGGGTGAGATAGAAGAATGTTTTTTTCAGAAATGCTGAGGATGGTAATGTGTAGAAAGATCCAGGTGGTAGCAGAGAATGCATCAATTAGAACTTATACAAAAGTGCCAAAGAGTACAGGAGGTAAGAGGCAACAAATTGAAAAGGAGTCTGGTATTGGGGCAGCAGCGAATGCAGTAATTAAAATGTATACAGCAGTGAAATCAGGCAAAAAAGACAGCAGCAGCAAACGGTAAATAAAACTAATTTTAAAAAGAAGTGAAGACCAACTGTGAGAATAAGAAAAAAATATGACACTGTCATAGACAGATAATATGTATGGGACAATTTGATAACTGTTCAAGTTTTTTAAAGATCAAGAAATTCAGTCTAGGGAGGCGGAGCCTAATGCCTAACTGAAAGCAGCAAATTTTTGAGCTCCTCATATTCATACTAGAAATAACAGGAAAATCTTATTATTATTAAATGATTTTTGATAAATCTTATATGTGAAACTATTAACAATAGAATCACCAATTTTGGAGAAGAAAATCCGAAATTTTCCTGTCAAAAAAACCTGAAGACTAACTAAGCTGTCTAGTAATGAGCAACTCCAAGAATTCTCACTCAGACTCTACTCTGAAGAGAGAAATCCAACTGATTTCAGCTACCCTTCAAGACTTATCTCTGAAGATGGACAGGTTTACTGAAAACCTAGAAAACATTAAAGAAAGTTGCCAAAAGCAAACTGAAGTTTTTAAGGAAATTCTGCAGCAGCACCAATTAAAAATATCAGACATTGAAACATCTCTAAATGATATCGATGGAAGGCTAAAAGAAGAAGAGCTTCATAGTGAATTTCTATTACAACAGAATACTTGGCTAATAAACAAAATAGATGATATGGAGAATAGGGAAAGAAGAACAAACATAAGAATTTTTGGAGTCCCAGAGAAGATCGAAGGAGAAGACATCATTTCATTCTTGAATTCATGGTTACCTGAAATCTTAGGGCTGAAAGAAAGCTTGTCTTATGGAATCGAAAGAGCACACAGAGCCATCGGAAAACCACTTTCTGCCTCAACTAAATCATTTCTAAGATCTATAGTGGTTAAATTTCTGTCATTTATGGACAAAGAACTGATATTGAGATCTGCATGGAGAAAAAGTCCAGTCATTTACAAGCAATCCCAAATAAGATTTGATAATGACTATTCACCAAGACTCTTGGAACTAAGAAAGAAAACATGGCCCTTAGTGAAATTCTTAAAACAAAATAAAATAAAGGCACAGCTTGCATATCCTGCCAAAATTAGAATTCAACATAGTAATGACATGAGATCATTCAACACCATCGAAGAAGCCACTTCCTTCATTAAAAACAACAATATAATCTTACTACCAGAAGAAATGGATTGGTCAAATTCAACCTCCCTAAAGAGAACCTCGGGAAAAAATACTTGGACTGATGTGAGGAAAAAAAAACAAAAAACTGATGTTAAGAACCTTGATGATACAATTTCTCTCAAAGCATTAACCAAGGCATGATTCCTATACATAGCCTTAATTTCATTACACTTCAGACACATAATTAGTTTTCTCTTTTTTTTTTTCTCTTTATTTAGAAAGTATCACAATCTGTATGTTAACATAATAATATGGTAGTGGTTTGGATGGAATTTTTTGGTGCTTGAGTTGTGCAGTTTTTTTTTTTTTTTTTTGCTTCCTTTAGTTAAATTCTCACATGAGTATTAGCATTTAAATGAAAGGCCACTATTATCATAAAGTTATTAACATAATGATTAATAGTTACTGTACAAAAATTTTAATAAATTAAATCCAATTCTTTATAGTGTGTCTTAAAAGAGCATTCCTTGAAGTTTTGTTCATGAATATGTGAAAACGTTGTATAGAGTAGGAAGGAAGAGAATGGGAAGGAAAAAAGGCAAAAAATCGCCTTCTAGCATTTCAAAATTCTAATTACCGTTGGAGACTAATACTGTTTTAAAATATACCCTCAAGCTCTCTAGTCAGTTTATTTCCTTCATAATCTTCACTAACATTTTCAGCATTCCATTGTAAGATAAGAAACAGGCTAGTAAGCTGAGGCTCGTAGAACACTTCATTAGTTTGCGAGTGGTGTGCTTTGCGCACTTCCGCAGAGACTTTCTTGTCAGTTAGAACATATAAAGAAAAAGCGAACTGTGATCTGAGTTTTCAGCCCCTTTATGGTTTAACCTGTACTGCAGAAGCTGAGTAGATTAAAAATTGAGTAGATTTTAGTAAAGTATGAACAGGTAAATGTATTATGCATAAGAAAAAAGTATGCTACACATGTTTAAGAAAAAAAAAAAAAAAAGCCCACTTAATTACTGTCTTCTTGTTGGAAAACGCCACATATCTGTTTATCTGTTTCTCATGTGGACAATTTAATTTCCTTTTCAATTCAATAATCTAGAGCAAGCTAATTGATGAGAGCTCTATTAGTTATGGCAGTTAGTGCTAATTTAAGTAAAGACTGAATCTGCTTTTGTTTGTAACCTATTCTGCATGTATTTAGTAAATAATATTAGTATTGTGAACTGTACAATGGACTAGCATTAACCTGCAGTAATGTGGAACTGATTTTGGTATTTTTGGTGAAATTTCACCTACATTGGCCCTAAAATCGGACTAGTAAAAGAGCAATAATATAAAATAAAGCTATAATCAGAACATCCTGCATTTGAGAAACATGTAAATTTACGTAACATTATGTGCTATGTGCATTCTCTGCAGTCATAAGTGCTGTGCTAACTTCTGTGTACAAAATGTATTATTTTTGATAAAAGCACAATACGCTGTATTTATCCACCACCTTAACAGTTACTAGGTACACCAGTATACCATAAATACTCATAGTGGTTCCTAATGGTACAGTAATATCAACAGTATACCTTTCTTTACATGTCAGAGTCTGGGAAAAAAAAAATAAGAAAGGAAATATTGTTGGGTCAAATGTAATTTATGTGCATACTATACATCTTTGGGAAACAGCATGACACATTCATGAGCTGCTGTTATAATGTTTTGGGGAAATGTTTACATAAACAGTACACTATGTATGTGTTTGGGTCTCTCTTCGTTTGTTGAGCTTGTGTTTTACTGAGTGTTAGATGGTTGGGATTGACTTGTTGAAAGTACGAGATTTGGCTTTCACTTATTGGAAACAGTTACTGTGTTACGTATGGTGCGAGAAGGTAAAGTGCAAGTATATAGCAATAACATACTTCCTCACACCATACTCGATCTAAGTGTTAGCAGATCTCAAGGTAGGTATAAAAATAAACAGGATATAGTCAACCATTACACAGCACTTTAAATTTAACTGGAGTCTGCACTTCAGTAATGATCAGAAAATCTATCCTTGTTTCACTGTAAGGCAATCTTAGAGTTGCTATATATAATTGCTTTAGTTTTTATACAAAATACTAGAGAATGTCAGTAGCTTTAAAATAGTAGGTTTATTAGTGTTTAGTTATTTAACGGGTTTGGGGTTTGAGGTGCTATTACCCTCAGCGTAGTGTTCTTGACTGTTTTGGCATTGGGTGGGACATGGGTTTGATGAATGAGGTGAGACCCATGTATTCATAGATTCTCTCTGACATGTACATATTATTTCAAATTATTAACTGTATTAAGGTGTATTCAACAAGTATTGGACAATCTCTAGACCTGTTACTGAATATTTAACAACCTCGAGTCTGAAATATTATGTATTCCCATTACACTCCCAAAGAAATTTCATAAATAATATAGTTAAATGATATAGGTATTCTCCACTAATTGCTGTAAGATTTAGTGATAAGAGTTAAGAATATTCATTCACAATATTCACTCATCTTTCGATGGTCCACTTGTTCTACTAATAAGGTTAATAAGGTTAGTGAGTAGACATCTCCCAGAAATAACAAGGTACCAACCCTTTCAAGAGTGCTCACACGAAATCCCTATTATATTGCACACACTTTTAGGTAACCCAATGAGATTATTTAATATATATGTGTGTTTATATGTGAATATGTCTTTATGTAGGTATAGGTGTATATTTATACATATGTACACAGAGAGGATATACAGAATTTACTTAGAATAAGAACCAAGAAAGAATTAAAATAGAGGACTAATCACTATAAGACAGTAATACTATCTGCCACATTAATAACCTGTTCTAAATGTGAAGTTCATATAAAATAAATGCAAATAAAATCCAAATGCATATATTATTATACATTTTATCTCTGGAAGGGGAAGGTCACCTGACATACTTCATGAAACATAATCACATTTATGGAGAGCAAATGGTTAAAAAAATAAATAAATAAATAAATAAGTATAAAAATAATATAAGCAGAATTATTTACACCAGCTGTAAAAGACATCTACATAGAACATTCATTAAAAAAGTAACATTAACTCTAGTATTAGTACAACTTCAAGTAAAAGATTAATTACTTTATTGAGTGGATTTTTCAAGGAACATAGTTCTAATGCATGATATACTCTTTCATCAAATATAAATATTTTAAAATATCTTCAGGATCCAATAAATGGAGCTCAACCTTGAACATCTTTTTCCATGCGATTGTCGACATTGAGGGAAAATCTGTTTGATCTTATCAGATCAATCAGATTAGAAGTGCTGTGCACTTCATGTTTGTGGAATAATGTAGTAAAGTTATTATTCAGTCAATTAAAGTATATTGTTACAATATTTTTCACTTTTTATTTTTTTCAGTGGCCCAAATTGAAACATTTGTTAAACTATCAAAGAAACAGTTTTGTTCATTTCAGTTTTCTTCTTAGAGAAAAGAAGGGAAAATTAATATATATGCTCTCACAGGTCCTCACAAATATTAGTTCTTTACCAACGTATTCTTCCAAAATCATAATATAATTATCTATAGAAATGACAGACATAACATTGTTGTCTTTAAATATCAATGGCTTAAATAATACTTTAAAAAGATCAAATTTATTACGATATCTAAAATTACAAAGAACACAAGTTATATTTCTACAGGAATCCCACTTTAAAACTGATGACAACTTTACTTGGATACCTAATAACTACTTAATTCTCTCCCACTCCTCATATAAAAAAAAAAACTAGAGGAGCTTTAATTTTATGGAAGAAAAGTGTAACTAACCCTCAAATTATTTACAACTATGAAGATAAAGAAGGGTTACTTTCAATTGTAATAATAAAATTTCAGAATAGAATTTGGACACTGGTAAATGTATATTGGATTCCTGGAATAGGACTATCTACACTTAAAAAGCAAATAGATCTAATTAATAGGGTAAATAAAGGTATTCTAATAGTAGGAGGAGACTTTAACTGTATTCTAGATAGCTCTGAGACAACCAACAAAAGGAATCTACGTCTCTCTTCCACAGGTGAATACCTTAAGAAATGGACAGAAAACTTAAAATTAATTGATACATTTAAATTCAAAGAATCTAATTCATTATTATACTCACATAGTGATTATCGTTTTAATACTAAAACAAGAATAGATAAAATTTTTATATCTCCAGACTTAAATACGAAGATAATTAAATTTTCTATCATTCTATGCCCACTCTCTGATCATAATGCCCTAATCCTTAAATTACAAATAGATTTTAAAAGACTAAATTTTGCCTCAAGAATACAAGCTTACATTACTAAATTAAAACAATTTAAACCATGGCTAGACTCAGAAATTCAATATTTTTTAGAAATAAATTCTACTGATGATCTAAATAATATAATAATATGGGATACCCTAAAGGCCTTCTTATATGGTAGGATTATATCTTGGTTCAAAAACAAAACAAAAGAATGGGAATCAGAATTGCACAGCATTCAAAAACAAATAACAGAAATTAATGCAAACAATTCTGATGTAAAGAATTCCCAGGTAAAAAAAAAAAAGAAATTGAAGATTTAAATAAAAAATATAATGAAATTCTAACTCATAAGACAAATTTGGCATTGGAAAAACTAAAATTTAGTTCACTCTCAACATCTCCAAAACACTTACATAACTTAGCAATGAGAATAAAAAAGCAAAATATAGAAAACAATATTACAAATATTGTACATGAAGGAAAATGTAATAAAAAAGTATCAGACATAAATGATATCCTAGAAGCTTTTAAATTTCATTATACTAATCATTTTGGAAACAATAAAAACAAAACTATTTTAATAGATTCAAAAATTAGCAATCCTATAATAAAAAAATTACCTGAAAAATTAAAAATTGATATTGAAAAACACATTTCCCTCAAGGAAATAAATGACAAAATTAAAGAGAGTAAAAACAATAAATCCCCAGGAATAGATGGAATAATAATGGAATTATACAAGATATTCCCAAATTCTGCAATTTCTTTACTTCATAAGACTTTAAATGAAATTCAAGCTCAAAACATAATTCCACCATCCTGGCGGTATTCATTAATTACTCCAATAATAAAAGAGAACAAGGACTCCTCCCATTGCAGCTCTTATAGACCGATTTCTCTACTTAATAATGACTACAAAATGTTTATGTCTATATTAGTCAATAGAATTAAAAAATCCTTGACTCAAATCATAAATGATGACCAAACAGGTTTCATCTATGGCAGACATGCTTATGATAATATACAAAGAATCCTAACCATTATTGAAATATTAAATAGAGATAATATAGAGGCTCTCATAATCACACTAGATATAGAAAAAGCATTTGATTCAGTGAATTGGGACTACTTATTTAGAATTTTAGAACTTTTTGAGTTTCCCCTAAATTTTATTAATTTGATAAAGAATATATATAAAGATAATTTGGCCTATGTAAAATTAGGTCCATTTACATCAGAAGCTTTCAAAATAACTAAAGGCACAAAACAAGGTTGTTCTATGTCTCCCATTCTATTTGCCTTATCAATAGAGCTATTTGCAATTACAATATGTAGAGACTCAAAAACTGAAGGTTTAAATATTCACAATAAATTTAACTCCAAGGTTATGTTGTTTGCCGATGATATACTACTAACTTTATCACCAAATAATGAATCTCTTCAAGAATTAGAAATGCAAGTGGAAAATTTTTTTCTAATTTCTGGCCTTCGTTTTAATAAATCTAAATCAAAGTATATTCTACTCAACAGAAAGGGGGACTTTCACTTGAGTAGATACCATATACTTGGAGAAAAAGCCTCTTCTTTAGAATATTTAGGAATTATTATATCTGATAAAATAGATGCTACTCTGACTCTAAACTATAATAAAATTTTAAACTCAACACGAACACGTACGGAAAACTGGAATAAATTAAATCTAAAATTTGAGGACAGATTACAGCTAATAAAAATGATTCTTCTACCACAAATAAATTATATTGCACTAGCAATACCTATAATTCCAAACAAAAAAATTCTAAAAGAAATTCACAAAAGCTTATTATTATGTTTTCTTTGGTATCCAAAAAGGAATAGAATTGCTTTTTCTCATCATATTAGACCATGGGAATTAGGAGGAATTAATTTTCTAGACATAGAGACGTATATCAAATCCTCCATTTTTAAACTAGTATTAAACTGGGTAAATCCAAATTTCTCTTCTGCTTGGAAATCTCTGCATATGATTATTTTTTTTAATGAAAACAAAATAATAAAAAATGCATCCCACTATAACCACAAAAATATATTTTGGCATATATTATGTATTAATCTTCAAAACAATATAACAAAACCCACCAATCTATCATATTTAAATAATATTTATAATCTATTCAGATCCTTTATAAACTCAAATCCTGACATAAAAGTATGGTTTGAACTTTTATTACCATTTAATACATCAACGAAATTTAAAAAGAAAATTCATGATAACACCCTCATTAATTGGGAATCCAACAATCTCATATGCTGGGCCCAATGCATAAATAACCTTAAAACATTAACTAGTCAACAAGTTACAAATGAATTTAATATAACGAGTGTAGACAGGATAAGTCTCCAGAAAATTTTACTCTACTCCAAAAATTTATGCAAAATTGTTAATGATTTGTCCTTCAAGTCTAAGCCAAAATTCATAAACTATATTCAAGAATTGATTTATGATAACCATAACTGGCCAAATTCAACATCTAAATTATACAAGATTTTAATAGTTTACAAGACTAAAATAGATCAAAACACTTGGAATTTTATATCTAGAGGTTTATCAACAAATCTATCAAAGGATTGTAAAAATAACCTACTATACTCCATTAAACTAACTTCTAATACTCAAACATGGCGAATCTTCACCTGGAAATTTTACATAGAGCCTTTTATACTCCAAATAAAATAGCTAAATTCAACTCAACACAAAATGTTACTTGTTGGAGATGCTCTTTAAGCTGTGAAGCAGATTGGTTTCATATATTTTATGATTGCGTTAAAACGTTTTGGGAGAAAATTGGCAATTTTCTTCAAGCTATTTATAATGATACATTTGTCTTAACAAAATCTTTAATTTTTTTGAATATAGATGAATTAGTAGTTATGAATAGAAGAGATCAATATCTTTTATGGACTAACCTGGCGGTAGCCAGAAAGTGTATCACAAGGAAATGGAAATCTACAACTCCTCCATGTTTTGAAGACTTTATATTTCTACTTAAGGAGACTGCACAAAAAGAGATAAAAGTCAAGGAAGAAAGAATTTTCCCCAGAAAATGGTCAGACAACCCCTGTAACAAAATACTTACACTCATAGAAGTAACACAATTGGACATAATCTCCATCATTTGAGTTCAAAGAGATATAGACTTTGGTGGACTTTTTTCCTCTTCTTCTCTGGATTTTTTATTAATTATTATTGTTTTATTTTCTTCTTTGGGTCACTTGTAAATATTGTAAATAATGTTATTGTTCCTTTCATTATTATTGAATTGTAATCTAAATTTACTGTTTTTTTTTTCAAAAAACAAAATAAAAATTTGTTGAGTAAAAAAAAAAAGAAATTCAGTCTATTATACATATAAAGACAGAAACGTTTTGTGAATTAGCATTTGTAACTGATGGGCTGATGATTACATTTCTGAATCTGTGTAACAAAAGCAAGAAAATTTATCCATAGGACCTTTTTATTTATTTATTTATTTATTTGACATTTGTTGACTGGGTAAGCCCGACTGAGCCAAAGCCCTTTTCAAGTGGAGGCCCAGGGAGAAAAGCTCCACACTTACAATTTCAAACAAAAATTACAACAAGAATTGCAGCAAAAATTACAAGAAAAATTACAAGAAAAAGTGAATATACATAGTAAAAGTAAATAGTTAACAAATCAGAGAGTATATACATTATTACATCAATAAAATCAAGCTGTACAGTCCTATCAGAGAATAAGTCTTGAGTACTTCAGTAAAGATGCACAGTATAGATGCTGTAAATAAAGGAATAGCACATTAGTTGTGGGGTATTATTGAAGTAGAAGAAAGATGGGGATAGGTGAGATTGACGTGATGAGTATTGGGTGATCCTTTAAGGGGGGGTAGTTATGGTGGCAGATTCCTATCTTGTTTAGATAGTTTTGAGTAGCAGTTTTGAATTTAAGAGAGTGATTGGTATTTCTAATGTCTGAGGGAAGTTTGTTCTAGGACTGAGCTGGGGAGTAACTGTACAGGTTTTGTCCTGTTTTAGTTTTAGGCTTGTAGATTTGGAGAAGGTTTTGTTCAGAGCTCCATAGGGAACTTGGAGGGAAGTAGATGGAGACAACTGAGGCAATACTGGGACAAAAAGAGGACAAATACAATGCAGAATTAATTATTTGAAATTGAGTGAGAAGCAGCTGGTGAGAAAATTCTAGCCAATTTAATTTTTTAGAGCAAGGCAGTGGTGTGAGTGGTAGAAATGGTCTGCTGCTAATCTTGCAACTTTATTGTTGCTGGATTCAAGTTTTGTTAGAAGAGTGGTTTGAAGGTTAGTAAGGATTTGTGAGCCATAGGATAGTGTGGGTAGGGGGTGGGCATGGGATAGTGAGATTTTAGCTTTACTGAATAAAAAAAAAAATGTTCCTGTAAAGGAGTCCTAGTTTTTGGTGGATTTTCTTAATGTTGCTGAGGACATGCAACTCAAATTTGAGATGGTCATCAATGATGACCCCTAATGGTTTTGTGTGTGATTCGACTGAGGTAGGGGTGTTATTGAGGGATGAGATAGAAAAGGAGGATTTCAGATGGTTCATATTTTTGGGGATGAAAAGTAGGAGCTTAGTATTTTTGGATTTAGAATAAGCTGGTCCATAGCAAGCTAGTTTTTGGATAAGAAGGAAGTCTGTGTCAGTGTATTTAAGTCAGAGACAGAGAATCAGCTATGGTGATAACAGTGGAGTCGTCTGCATATTGCACCGGTGATGATTGGGGACATGAAGTATATAACAGATTGTTAAAGATATTAAACAGTGATGGGCTAAGTATCAATCACTGGGGTATGCCCATCTTAACAGGCAGAGTAGGAGAGGTAGCAGAGAGCAATTTGACAGACTGGAGTCAGTCACTGAGGTAACTAGTGAACCAGGAGATAGTGGAAGTGGAGAGGTTTAGTTAAGAGAGTTTGTGCAGGACGAGAGGGTGGGAGACTGTTAAATGCCTTTGATATTTCAAGAAATAGGCATGAGGTCAGTTTATTATTGTCTCTGGCTTGGGATAATGTATTTATGAAGGAAATGAGAGTGATAGAGGTGCTATGTTTAGGTTGAAAGCCATGTTGAGTGGAAGTAAGTAGATTCTCTTGTAGGAGAAAGTGAAGAGCTTGTTTGTGTACACATTTTTCAAGGATTTTAGAGAGGGGGGATAGAATTGCAATGGGCCTGAAGTTGGCAAGTTCAGAGGCGTTTCCTCCCTTGTGGATGGGCAGGGTATAGAAATGTTTCCAGATAGTAGGAACTTTGGATTCAGTAATGGACCAGTTAATGAGAATGGAGATAGGGAGGGCAAGAGAGTTTGCAGCTTTCTAGAGAAAGAGAGGTGGAAGATTATCAACAGAGGGGGATCAAGGTTTAAGCTTTACAAGTAAGGATCTAATGTAATTAGTGGATACTGCTTTTAGTGAGAAAGCTCGAGAGGAGTTGGAGGAGGTGGGAATGGCGGTGGGTTATTAGCATTTGGGTTGGGGTTGGTTTGAAGTGTCCATTTGCTGATCATATCTATGAAATAGGAGTTGAAGTTAGTTGCAGTTTTTAGTGGATTGTTATTAGGACATGGTTGAGAGGATGAGGGGATTCCAGAATGAAGACTTTGGTTGATGGTGTGCCAGAATTTCTGTGGTTTAGTAAAGTTTGGATTGGGAGGGTTATTATGGAAGTTTTTTTTGTCATTATAGATGGATTTCTTAGTAAGGGTGCAAAGGTCTTTATAGTGTTGAAGGTGGGTAGGGAGTTTAGTTTTGGACCAGATCTTCCAAGCTTTATCACTGTTTTGCATTAATGAGTGGGTGCACAGCGTAAGCCAAGGGGATACAATAGATTTTACTCCTGCTGTTCACAAGGGGGCAAGGGAGTTGAGAATGTTAAGGAATGTTAAATTTAAACTTTGAATGGCATCATCCAGGGGTAGGAGTTTAAGGAAGTTCCAGCTGATAGTGGAGAGATGGTTATTAAGTGTATCAGAGTTAAAGCTGGACAATTTATGACAGGCTATGAACCTGTGTGATTTAGTACATTGTGGAGAGAATTTAAGAACATTGAAAGGACAGTGGTCATTGAGCGCATCAGGCAGTATTTCAGGGAAGTGATATTTAAGGGGATGAGAGACTAGAATCCAGTCAAGAAGACAGGTAGAATTTGATGATTTGTTGGTGTTGGTAGGAGTACAGATTAATTGGGAGAAGCCATGCAAATTAATATAGGAGTTGGGAGCATCTGAGGAGAGGGATAGCCAATTTATGTTGACATCACCCAAGATGATAGTATCATTTGGTAAGTTTTGAGTGGGCCAGGAGAGAATATTTTCTAGTACAGGCATATTGTCACCTGGGAGTATATAAATTCCAACTATAGTGAAAACACTGTGAGTGTTGATTTTGCATTTAGCAATTAGCAGTTCAGCTGGGGAGGCAAAAGGGGTGGGAATAGGTAGGGGGTATCCCTGAGGTGGTTGGAGAACATAATAGCAACCCCTCCACCTTTTTTGTGGGTTCTATCAAGTCTTACGATGTTGTAGCCAAGGGGTGGGAAGTCCTTGTTAGGAATGTGGGGTTTCAGCCAAGTTTCACAGACAGCTAGGATATCAGGAGAGTGATGGGATATCCAGGCATGGAGTTCACTGACTTTGTTTACAATACTTCTTATGTTCATGGAATACAGAGATAGGTGTTTTGTTGGAATGTTAGGAGGAGGTGAGGAGGGGTATTTGAGCATAGAGTCAAAGGAAGAAGGGGTTACAAGGTCCAGGGTTGGGATGGATATCACCAGATATGAGCAGTGTAATTAGAGCAGGAAATGAGTTTAGAGGTGGGGGAGGAACTAATAATATTTAACCCTATTTTTAGGAGAGATTGAGGAGCTAGGGGTAATTTTGATTTTAGGAAGAACAAGAGTTTTGCAGGGTTAGGTAGAGATGTCAGAAATGAGTGTGGGTGGTGTAGCATGACTGTGGGATAGATCGAGGTTGGTGAGTGATGCTAATGTTTTAATAACATATAGTTAGAGGTGAGGTTATATATGAGGATTAGAGTAAAGGTAGAGAGGAGGGACAGAAACAAGTTGTAAGCTTGCATAGTAGGGGATAAGATAGGAGAGATGGGAGTAGTTGAAGTTGAAGAATATCTGGAAATACACAGAATGATAGTGGTAATAAGTAATATTTAGAGAGGTGAGATTAGAGACATGGGTTGGAAGGAGTGTATTTTTAATGTAGTTTGTAAATGAAAAAAGGATAGGAATGGTTAGGCAAATTCTATGTGCTACAGGCACACACAGAGGGAAAAGAGAGATAGTACAAGTGTGTTCCAGAAGTAGGGTCAATTGGTAGTAGATGTAGATGAGGAAGGAAGGGGTAGAGGAGTAATAGTGGAGTGGATAGGGAGAGGATTTGGAGAGTGATAGGTTTGAGAGGGCATATATTAAGTGATTAGGTGGGCAGAGATTGAATTGGAGATTAGATTGTGTATAGTTATTGCAGGGGAGGGGTTAAGGGTTGGACTCAATGGGTATGGCAGCAGAGAGTTAAGTATAAATGAAATGAGGTCAGGGGTGCATGGGAATTAGGTAGTGTAGGGGAACGAAGTGGGCCCAAGCATAACGAGGGTGAACGAAGTGGGCTGGGCCATGAGAAGTGGGAAAACCTCTGAAAAAACAGTCAGGAGAACTGCAGTGAATTGGAATGCAGAGTGCCAAGTCAGGTAAGGCAGTACAAGTGAACAATGGATAATGAAGCTTAAATTTCCAATAGAGAGGCTGCTGAGGTTGTTTAGGAGAAATTCACTGAAGGGTGGAAAGTAGGAGGGAGGAGTAAGGGAAATGAAGCAGGAACAATATTCAAAAAGAAAGTTGTTTTCTGGTAGTAACTTTGCTTTGCAGTTTAAACTGATGAACTGCAAGAACAGGATGTTAAAAATGCATGCAGGCTTTGTGTGAAACTGTTAATAACACTGTGAAAGTTACAGATAAAAGAAATTCATGGCATGGAGAGTGGAGGTTGTAAGCTGTTTTGAGATGTGAAGAAAAAACATTTGCCAAGTGTTATTTTTCTGGCTGGTCATAGAGTGACATTAAGAAATTCTGGCCAGCCTAAACCATGTTTCTTTTGTGGGGACTTTTCTCATTTACTTATACCATATAACCAGTGTGGGAAAAAGAATGGACAGCAGGAAGGTGTGTGCCTGAATGCAGGTTTTATAAAACAAAAGGATACTTTTGGCTGGATTGTCAAAAGCAAATAGTAAATAATGAAACAGATGGGGAAAGGGAAGAAAACATACATGAGGAAGAACAACAAGAGGTTGGCAATAAAGGGTGAACTAGGTGAAGAAAAAAATTATAGAGGGAAAAGGGATGATAGAGATTGAGTGCAGACAGAGAGATTAGGAAAAGGGGTTGCCGCTAGTATTTTTTCTCTCTTGAAGTTCCAGCCAGTGAAAAATCTGATTCTGAAGATTAATGATTACTTGTACATAAATCCAGGAAAATATTCAATGGTGATTGAGTAAAAGAGTAAGAAAATGAAAATTTAAAAAAATTTCCCTTAAAATTAAGAAAGGGAATGCACCACTTTGTGAGCACTTTCAGTAAATGTGAACAGTATTATTAATACTGTAAGAAAGATAGGCATACTGGAATTGTGTGCTAAATGTGATATGACTGTTATTTTTCAAGATGCAAGATTCCTGACAAGTGAAAAAAATACTGCAAGCAAAAAAAATGTGGGGTGGAAATATAATTCAGAATGCAGGAAGTGAATGTTGTTCTGGAGTGCTGTGTAAAACCAGTGAAAATTCTAGGATGTAACACTGGTAAGGATGAGAAAGTTAACTGCTGTCAATATGTGGTGGAGAGAACATGTTTATAGAATTGCAGTATTATATGCATATAGAACTAGCAAGAAAAGAATCGGTTTCATCTAATATTAGACTACATGGTGGTTAACATGATAGTATAATTGCAGGGGACTAATTTGGATTTAAGCAGAAGACTCAAAAAGAAAGGGAAGATGTTAAAAAATACAGGAAATGATTAAATGTGATAAATTAGTTGTGTGGAACAAAGGTCAATGGACTTATGGCAAAAGAGCACTTGGATATGAAATAGATTATTTCATATTAACAGATGGCTTGAGGGTAGCAGATGGTAATACAGCTGTGATGGATTTTTCAGACTATTTCAATATGGATGAAGGTGATGGAAGAAAGTGAGTATATAAAAATAGGAAAGAGATAAAGAGAATAAATTAGAAATTATCAGATGAAATTGGAGTGTGGGGAGTATTGCAGTTATGGAAAGATCATATAACCATATAGGTCTTATATAAAAATTGGTCTGAGTGGTGGAATGAACTTAGAAAGGAATATAAAAAGTATTTTTTCAATGGCAGGTTGATGTAGGAAAGGAAAAGAAAGTGTAGTATAGAAACATTTATAGAAATGTGTTAGAAAGTTTAGTGAATAATACAAGAGAGTATTATGATATGGAAAAAGAAATATATAAAAGAAATTGTGGAAAGTGAGAAAAACATTAAGGCATCACTGTTTAGGCAGAGATATTATTTACAAGAGAGAGGAAAAGAGGTATCTACATATTTGAGTAAAATAATAAAGGAGGACATTGGTATAATGAGAGAAATGACCAATTTAAAAGGAGAGGTAAAAAGAACACAAGAGCAAATAATGAGTTTTGTAGTATGGCATGTGGAAGATACATGGAAAGGTATTGGGATGGAAACATAAGCAAGAATGGAAAGTAAAGAAATGTCCACTACGAGTTTGAGAAGAATTTGAAAAAGAAGTTACTATTAGTGAATTGGATGCCATACTTAGGAAGGTAAAGGCTGATTTAGTAACAGACCCAGATGGCATAGGGTATGGAATGTACAATAAATGAATGTACTAGCTAAGAGGGTATGTTGAATGAATTGTTGAAGGAAGGGTTTGTTTATGATGAGTAATTCAGTGGGATATTAAAATTTATGTGGAAAAAAAGATAAGAAGAATGAAATAAAAAAATAGAGACCCATCACACTAAATAACACAGATTATAATTTTTTTATGCGAGTAATAGAATAATGCAAGGAAGGAGGAGGGATATTATGAAAGAACATACATATGGTATAAAAGGGAAGGGGTGTCAAGAATTGTTATTGGTAGTGAGATAAACTGTGGATGATATAAGTGAAAAGAGTTGATGTGAAACTTACAGTAGGTGAAATGATATTAGAAAAGTGTTTGATATGGTAGGACATGATGCTATGTAGTATGTTATGGAGAAGTATAGAATAGGTAATAGGAGAGTGTGATAGTGAGGTAGCTTATAAAATGAAGGATGCTAGATAGGTGATGCAAAAAGAGGTGGTGATACTGGCAGTTTTAATATACAAGGATAATAGGTTCATAGGTTCATAGGGTGATACTAGGCTATCTGCCCTAGGACATTTACAAGCCTAGCCAGAGTGTGTTTGGCTTTCGCCACCCTTTTTAGATTAGTTGACTGTGCCTCTGTATAGTAGGTCACAGAAGATAGCCCATTTAAGGTTAGTTTACCGTGTCTCTGTCTAGCAGTGACACAGAAGAAATCCCAGGGGTAAATTTACGATCTCCCATCCAAACGTCAAGATTCTTCTTGATGAGGGTCATTGAGGAGCTCTGTCTAACATGGATTGGGATTTTGTTCCAGAGTGAAGGGAGCCTCTGGGATATGAATCTGTCCCTCCAGCATGTTCTATTTATTTCTGTGCTGAGGTTTAAGTCACTGGAGCATGTAGCTCTGATGGGTTTGGATTTCTTGAGGTGGAGCATGTCCATTAATTCTGGGTTGGACATGGCTTTATACGTCAGGCACAGGTCGCCTCTGTGTAGGCGGGTAATCAACTGAGTAGGGCTGGAGTTTCTTTAGCCTAACTGCGTAGGGCATCTGTTTGAGTCCCTTGATCCTCTTGGTGAGGTACTTTTGGGATCTTTCTAGTTGTAGCAGGTGTCAGGTAAGGTACATCCCGAATGGGGCATTGTATTCAATTATGAGCTTGATGAGTGATGAGTAGGGGGGCACAATGACCTCTCTTGATCTAGATGTGAACCCCTTCGTGATAAGGTTGGCTACATAGAATGTCTTTCTAACCACTTTGGCAATGTGATTGTCAAAGGAGAGATTGCAATCTACTTGGGTCCCCAAATCTCTAATTACTTCTTCCGTACTTAATGGAATACCACCTATGTGGTAATTTGTGGGCACTTTGTTTTTCCCAAAGGGGATGACTATGCACTTTTTGGCATTTAGCTTTAGGCCATGGCTCTGGCACCAGTTATCCGTCTCTGGGAGACCTTTTTGGAGGATGCTTGTGTCAGCCAGTGAGTCGATTATGGCCCCCAGTTTGCAGTCATCTGCAAACTTTGTCAGCCATAGTCCTCCTGTGTTAGCCTGTACCTCAGAGAAATATATACCGAACAAGAGAGGTCCCAGGACTGATGCTAATGTTTTAATAACATATAGTTAGAGGTGAGGTTATATATGAGGATTAGAGTAAAGTTGGAGAGGGGGGACAGAAACAAGTTGTAACTTGCATGATAGGGAATGGGATAGGTGAGACAGGAGTAGTTGAAGTTGAAGAATATCTGGAAATACACAGAATGATAGTGGTAATAAGTAATATTTAGAGAGGTGAGATTAAAGACATGGGTTGGAAGGAGTGTATTTTTAATGTAGTTTGTAAATGAAAAAAGGATAGGAATGGTTAGGCAAATTCTATGTGCTACAGGCACACACAGATGGAAAAGAGAGATAGTACAAGTGTGTTCCAGAAGTAGGGTCAATTGGTAGTAGATGTAGATGAGGAAGGAAGGGGTAGAGGAGTAATAGTGGAGTGGATAGGGAGAGGATTTGGAGAGTGATAGGTTTGAGAGGGCATATATTAAGTGATTAGGTGGGCAGAGATTGAATTGGAGATTAGATTGTGTATAGTTATTGCAGGGGAGGGGTTAAGGGTTGGACTCAGTGGGTATGGCAGCAGAGAGTTAAGTATAAATGAAATGAGGTCAGGGGTGCATGGGAATTAGGTAGTGTAGGGGAACGAAGTGGGCCCAAGCATAACGAGGGTGAACGAAGTGGGCTGGGCCATGAGAAGTGGGAAAACCTCAGAAAAAACAGTCAGGAGAACTGCAGTGAATTGGAATGCAGAGTGCCAAGTCAGGTAAGGCAGTACAAGTGAACAATGGATAATGAAGCTTAAATTTCCAATAGAGAGGCTGCTGAGGTTGTTTAGGAGAAATTCACTGAAGGGTGGAAAGTAGGAGGGAGGAGTAAGGGAAATGAAGCAGGAACAATATTCAAAAAGAAAGTTGTTTTCTGGTAGTAACTTTGCTTTGCAGTTTAAACTGATGAACTGCAATAACAGGATGTTAAAAATGCATGCAGGCTTTGTGTGAAACTGTTAATAACACTGTGAAAGTTACAGTTAAAAGAAATTCATGGCATGGAGAGTGGAGGTTGTAAGCTGTACTAAATATAATGTGAAAATAAATGCTTATCTATATAAAGTAATCAATAAATTCACTACTAATACATATACTAAGAATGATGATCTCCCATTATATTTAGTATAGGACTTAGTTAACATTTATTGTTTAATTAATCAATTAACAGCTCATAGGGGTGGGGACTTGTATATTTAAATCAAGGAAATAACTGTTAAGTTTATTCTGAAGAAGTTCGTCACATCGGACGAAACCCGGGTAAATTCGTTTTGAGCTGCTGTTTGGATTCGTGATTATTCTGCTGATTTTGTGTGAATATATCCTAAGAATAAACTGTCCATTATTGCTGTGAGTTGATGCATCTTTTGCAGCGTGGAATTTTGTTAGCGAGTTGGCTGTGGCAACACCGATACCTGTGTGCCTGGACTCCCTGGTCCTCAAGTAATTGTTTACATTGTTTTTTTTGGATATCAAATGAAAGAAATATGTCTTCTGTGAGGGACGTAAAATTTAGCATCCAGGAAATATGTTTAGCTGGTGAATTTGGTATTAATGAGAAAAACAGCATGTATGTTAAATATTTATATGATCCCAGTAAAATATGAAAAGGAAATTGTACATCTGGTGCTTTCCTTCATATGGAGCTTCTAGATTAAATCCAGTGAAAAGAGGTGTGATGTATATGGGTGAAGATGAAGGAGGATTGGGGTTACTAAATCCAGGTATTTATTATGCTTCTTTAAACTTGTATAGAGTATTAAAGTGGGTAAAAAAAGAGAATGAAAATTTAATAGTGAAAATGTTTACATACAAGTTCAAAAATACTGGCAGATGTTGAGAGTAAGAACGTGAGAAAAACAATATGGAAATTATAACATTAAAAATTATTAAGAAAAGTACTAATAGGGAAAATAAAAATAATCATATAGAGAAAGATAGAAGAATGTGGAATAATAATGTAATAAACAGTATTATTATTTAAATCAATGGGGAAATTAATGAGAAGTGATCAAAGACATAACAGTAAGGGAAAAGTGGTATACCAAGATATGAGTGCCAAAATTTTCATTGGAGATTGGTAACAAATAAATTACCAGTAAAGTGAAATATGCCATATAAAAAGAAAGTGGAAAGAGTGTGTTTATTTTCTGGGGAGGAAGAGACACCAGATCATGTTTTTTTTTAAATAAATGGGTGATGAAACTATGGAAAAAGCTGTATGAAGAAAATTATTTTCAGAATATTAATAGTATAAACAATATTGATATTACTATGATTTTGTATGGCTATTATAAAAATAATAAGAAAAAATATGGGAAAAGGGTAGATAATTTATTTTATGTAATATGGGTTATTTGAAATGGAAGAATGAATGAAATTTTGTTTAATGGGAACTGGAATGTGGCAGATATATGGTTAAACAAATCAGATTATAGTTGTGGAAGAAGGAGTTGGGTTTAATTATGGAAGAATAACAATGGGGATGTTATAAAAGACATGATAAGTGGTAAGAAATTGAAATGTATTTTTATGTGCCTCTAAATATACAAATTTTGTAAATATGTAATTAGTGGTTCTAATACTAGATTAAAAAGAACCTACTCTTTTTGGAAAGTTTCATGGGATCTTTTACTTCCACCAGAGCTACCACTGATTCAAGCAGATGGAACCTCTGTTTAAACTCGCATTTGAAAGACAGCAAGCTCTGAAGTACAGCACCTCCTTATATTGCACTGCAGTGCAGCAATCAATCTACCTAGTGTGGGAATAGAACCCACATCCTTGTGTACCAAAGGCAGCTATGTTTGCTGTTGCATCACTGATACTGTTAATAATTAGATATAGTGTTTATATATATATATATATATATATATATATATATATATATAGGTTCCCTACATTAGAATGAAAGCTCGGAAGATCAACACTGACATCACCGACGCCAGAAGACCGACAGAGCAGTTAACCGACAACTCGGAATCCTGACAGCGAAAACACCAACATGGGAAACGTGTGAGCACGACTAGGTAAGTGTGCGATAGTGAGGTATTTAGGGTTAGGGTGCGTTTAAGGTGTGTGTGCGATAGTGAGGGATTTAGGGTTAGGGTGCGTGTAAGGTAAGTGTGCGATAGTAAGGGACTTGAGGGTTAGGGGCGGATTAAGTGAGCTAGGGTTAGGGTGCAGGTAAGGTAAGTGTGCGATAGTGAGGGACTTGAGGGTTAGGGGCGGATTAAATAGTTAGGGTTAGGGTGCGGGTAAAGTAAGTGTGTGATAATGACGGACCTTAGGGTTAGGGTATGGGTT
>NC_056747.1:1220977507-1221057507 GCF_019279795.1 Protopterus annectens | reverse complement strand
CTAAACTGGTTTGTGCATCACTAAGCATTGCTAAGCATTGACAGTTTAAGTACTACTCAGCTGTGCTCAGTAGGTTTGCGTGGTGCTAAGTGGAGCGCCACATTTTTAAAAAATGGCTCAGTGGTAACAAAAGGCAGGAAAACAGCCTTATTTAAGTGCAACAGGTGGGAATACAGCCAGTATCTGTTGGAGTTTGATCTTGGCAGAGACTATGGCAGGAGTTGGAGAGAGTGTGTGCTTCTGGGCACAGCAGTGGGGCATTTTAGAGTCCAGGGTCATGGTTATACTCCTTGTGAAAAACCATGACGTCCGGTAGTTGCAGGGCCAGTACCAGGGGTCAGAATACAAATCAGAGGCCTGGGACTGGCTGGCATGTGACCTCACCAGTGCAACTGGTATCCCTCGTACAGGTGAGCAGGTCCATCACATTATGATGGCCTGAAGCATAGGGAGGGAGATCTCTTGGCCACATGGATACAAGATGCTCGGGCTGACAATACTGCAAGAGTTTGTAAGTATTGTAAGCATTGTTTTACCAAATTCTAGTATGAGTATGTAATAGACAGGTATGCATAATGGTGTTTTTCTCTCCCCACAGCTGCAGACGAGAGAGCTCACAGCCTGAAGGCCCATGCAGGGCACCTCGCCAGGTTTGGCCTTGAGTGTGATGAGTACAGATATATCTTGCAACCTATAGTAATATTAATAAAAAAAGAGTACAGTAGTAACTGCCAGTAGGTATAGTCTATGTTGAGTGCACTGCAATGAATGTGGTCATAGACCTGGACTGATATAAGTTATTAATGCCAGGTACAGTTCAATATAGAAGAAAGCATAAAACCTGCTAATGTTAAGGAAAGAAAGTTACAACTGCATTAAAATGTTAAAGAAATAAAAGTTTATACTGTATTAATAATGTTAAGGTAATAAAGTACAACTGCATTCATAATGTTAATGACATAAATTCAACTGCATTCATAATTTTAAGGAAATAAAGTACAACTGCATTCAGAGTTGTTAAGGAAATAAAGTTAGTACTGCATACATTGTGGAATGACTGCTGCCTTTCAATGCCTGCATTATTTAAAGTGTTCATCAATAAAGACTGTTAGATGTATACCAATCACTGTTTCATGTCACCCCTAATAAAGCTGTGTTGTGCCAAATGTTGTGTGTATTTTGGGCTGTTGGTCAAGAAATTGAGTATTACAAGTGCTGTGAAGTAAACACGGGAATAATACCATGAAGTGACTTAAGGTTAGCCGATAAAGAACTGTTTTTCTAAAGTGTAGATGTGGAGCTGTACTACAAGATATAATGCATTATGATATTTGTTCTGCACTAGAATCTGTACCTGGAGTTGTAATGACTAAGGTATAATAGTGTGCTTATCTCAGGATTGTCTTGTGTTAACCATTGCATTTCAGCTATATACATTCCTGAACTTACGCTGCTGCAGGCAAGTATGAAACTGTAATAGCTGTAGACAGCATATATGCCATCTGCAACTGTATATGGGTCAGGTAGGCAAACCAGCACTCCAGTATGGTCTGTACACATCACACATATTCCCATCCACTAGGGGTTAAATGTGTGCACCTGCATTCCAAGTATTAATACACAGTTCACTTACTATGTCTGTCATGCATGAATCTCATGCATGTGTGTTCAAGTGTCACTGCAGTCTTGTATGACAATCTACTTATATTACCAGGTCACATGTTGTTACCAGGTGAGTTCTATGCATATATTAGTCAATCAATATTCAGCAATGGCTCAGTAGCTCAGGATGATAAATGTTAGGTATGATATACATTTTGTCACACACAGATCGGGGTTTGAATCCAGGGACAAGTACTTCTAAACATTTATAGACAGTTATGTATTGTTAACAGATGTTCTCCCCACAGGAATTACAGATTAATAAATGGCTGTAGTAGCTGTTCAAATGGGTTACTAATTTGTGTGTCCAGAAGTACCAGAGTGTTAACAGCAATGGTCATCAAGGTGATAGGACTGCAGTAAATGACAAGTCAATAAGTACAATACTAATACAAGTTATTAAAACAAACAAAACTGTTTAATCTTGGTACGGCTGTATGCCTGGTGTGTCTGTGAATCTCTGCTAATAGTCTAACCCCATGCCTGCTAAGGATGGCATGAAAAGCATAAACTCTCTGTACTGTGTACGATACATGTCTCTCAAGTCTCATGCTGTCATGTACTGTGATCACTGTTGCCAAATCCCTGGGACACATGTTTAATAGCCACTTGATTTATCTCAATAGCACAATCACACTACATCAGTCCGCAGTACTCCTTGGTAGTGACATATGTTCCTAGACATGTAATAGTCCCTGTATCTGTGTACCTGTAAGTGTTACAGCTTGGCCCATACTGTCCATGCGGATAGCTTGAAAGGTATGTAGATGCTGCAGAAAGCTATAGGCCACTTGTATACATAAAGTAAGGGCAGACCTATAGAGTATAGAAGAGTTCTGTTGCAAACAATATAGCCTATACTGATAGTAATGGCATTATTTTCTCTCTCCCTCACCCCTTATCTGCATCATAATTTATTATTCTTAAACATCAGGTATGGTTTACATTTGACATATGTTCACAAAATGTTATATTGGGCCTTGTGTTATATTATTGTTATGTACTACAATGGTTGCATACTAGCATACCTTGTTGAACTACCTATGTTGTTGACCTTATGCCATAACTGTTACTTTCATGCTGTTACAATAATGACTTTTATTCCAGTTACTGTTGTGTTCTATATGCAATGGTATGTTATGTTACTGGGTTATCTGATTTGTTCTGCATGCTGTTACAACTAACCACATGTTCTCCTCATTACTAACCTATACATTTTGAAAAACCTCAACACCATAGCTCAACTGGGTAAGTCGGTTCACAAAGATCTGCCTACCCTACTTCAGCCGGCCGTGGCAACAGGTCCAGAATGTCTGGGACCCAACCTGGAGCTGTCCCCTCTGCTGGTCCTGCACCACCTACAGGTGGAAACACCTCAGGGGATGGTGCCTGTCTCCCCTGGGAGTGGGTGCAGAGAGGGAGTGGTCACCCAGTAACAGCTACCAGGAATGGTGTGCAGGATCATCCCGCATGGTTTGGATAATCGCCTGCACTGCACTGTACTGAGGGCAGACTGGCCAACCTGGAGGGGCAGGCTGGCCCTGGTACCCAGCCCCCAGTGCAGCCACCTTCAGGGCCATGAAGGAGCAGTGGTGACTGCCCATGGGTGGGGAATTCAGTCCCACTGCTCCCGTCTGGGGGCATTTGGTTCTCCGATTCCACAACACCCTCCCCATCCAAGGTGTTTACCCTCCTCATGTGTCATACACTGCCCCTGTCTGCTGTCTTGTCTGTCTTGTGTGTTTACAAATGCCACCTCTCTTACCCAACTTACCTCCCCACACATAACTATATCCCTTCCCCAACATTCCGTTCTCTCCTTAAAAAAAATGGACATCTGTGTCACAAAAGAATATCACCCCATGCATAGCTCTCCATTTTGCCCATACCTGCATGCCCATAATCAATTATTACAGCAATTAATCAACACATTTATGTCACCCACACCCCTCACTCTGGGATGTGAGGCTCCAAATTCCAAATTGTCCACAACCTGCACATCTGTTGTTGTAGAAGAAATGGAAAGCTATGGTCCTTTCCTACACCCATCCTGCACATCCCTACTTGCATTTCACATTGTTTTTCCCTCTGCTTGCCCCCATTTTACCACTTTCCTATCGCCCCCTTTTTCTTTACTTTTTTGTAAATAGTGCAGGTTTAAGCAGAGCTATGCATTGCGCCGCACCATGGCACATCACGCAAACCTGCTTAAAACTGATTTAATCATGTTCTGTCTTTCTGACATATTTCTGCACATCAGCAAAATGACCACTCCTGCCAAATCTCAAACTTAGGATCCTGCCAGCGAGGGCATAGTGCATTAGCCCACTAGGCCAATCAGCTTTGAAGACTAAGAGATGTTTCCATAAACTTATCCTGAGTATTAGTGATGCACATCAGAAAAAACTTCAGCCTAGTCAAGTCTTAAATGCTGGACCTTGTCAAATACAACACAGTGCACTAGCCCGCTAAGCCATGCAACTTTGAGGAATTGCAGGTGTTTCCATAAACATAACCAGATTGCCAGTAATGCACATCAGCAAAAATGTCACCCCTACCAGGTCTCAAACTCAAGTCCCTGTCAACTACAGCACAGTGCATTAGCCCACTAGGCCACTCAACTCTGAAGTAAAACAGCTGTTTCCATAATCATATCCTTATTACCAGTGGCACACTGCTTGTACATATAATGAGAAAAATGACAGCATACTTGGGACTATGATACAGACACCAACCCATTACACAGCCAAATATATGTTGATGGATGTATGTGAGGCCTAGGATATCAAGTAGAGCTGACAACTGCACAGGCTGTTGTGGAATGTCCAGAGTTGTGCCACCTATGTTTGGCGCAGTTGTCATAAAACCTATGCTGTGTACTGAAGTACTGGCAAGTCAGTACACATTGAGATTAGAAAATAATGACAGACAGTTCAGTGTCACACATCATACCCATCCAATCACACATGTTCATGCCTATCCTGTGTAACAGACTGTATGCATGCACATGTGTCTTGCAAATACACCTGCTATAGTATTGACTCAGTAACTCAATCTGTTACATTCCTAGCATACTTAACATTTTCCCACCCACAGTCCTGGCTTCCATTCCAATGTGTTGCATGTCAACTACATACTTGTCAAAACAATTAAATGACTGAGTCGTGCGATTGTAAGCAGAACTGTTTTTTGCTACTGCAGTCACTGCCATCCATATTAACAAATCAATGACCTGTAGCTTGGGACACACTTCACAAATATGTATAGGTGTCTTAAGGTCACCTACCACTATTTGGATGGCACTATTACATAACATATGTACCAGAGACACATGCCTCACCTGGACTGTTATGAGTACCCTCACCCTGGCTATGCTGTGACAACAGAGTTGACACGCCTCCCTCATTCACTTATACAGCTTGCTGTCCGCGAATCCTTAGTATGACTCCTGGGCAGAATGCAGCAGATGTATCCTGCAACATATGCATCAGTATGTTCAGCTACCTGCTGCAGACCTACCATACATCCCAAACACCTAGAACAGAGAATCCACACAACACCCATACAGAAAGAGGTGGAAGGGGGAAAGGTCAAATGACAGAGATATGTGTCAAAATCTTCCCATACAAACATACACAGCTGATAGACCAGCAGCTACTGCAGCAGCATGCATATTCTGATGCAAGTGACATATGGCACTCATATTTATCTGTCTCCTTACTGATCTCAACCCACATTGTTAAACAGTAAACTGCCACATAATCAGAAAGTCTGCTCACAATGGCCAAACATAGCATGCAAAACTGTGGACATACCACATAAATCCAAGCAGTGGACAGTATTTCTACCTACCCTTTGTGATGTTGTAGTCCCCCACACCTCGATAATGTCCTTCTCACAGGCCAGGAAAAGGGCCAAGGTCTACATGAAGGTCTTAAATACAGCACTGTGTTGCCATGCCATTGGCTAATGAAAATGCAACCCACCTGTTCTGGATGCAATTAGCAAGTCTGAGCCACAGATTGGTGTACAGGCAATCACCTGTTCATGAGCATTACCTACAAAAAGCAAGCTGCTGTCTATGGTACACAGGTCTGAGACTTTCTCTGTGAAGACAGACTGTGCTATCCTAGCATTATACAACAGGATTTCTGCACATAAAGGAGTACAGCAATATATCAGGTATGTAATAGAATTCCTGTTGTAATGGGACACAGATGGTGGATGCAGTCATGTGAAATAGGGGTTACAACACTAGGTCTGTAGTATATATCTTGGAATGACATGTTGCTGTATATCAGCTGTTCTACACATACTGGCTTCCCTTTTGGCTCTGTCTGCTATGACAGAGATCACTGCTCTGGCCCCTGAGTCTCCCCAGCAATGGTCAGCTCATGTACAAATGCTACTGGATTGTGTATTAGACAATAGTGACAGTAAGTACTGGTGGATACAGCTGCCATATCACAATGTACTATCAGTCTGTTCCTCTCAGTCTGTGAATGTCACACAGGCATAGTTCAAACATGGTCTAGGTGTCCCTGATTGTTCCTGTCATACTCTGGCTAGGTCACTTTGTACTCAACACCTGTATCTCATCACCTGAGAGCTATGGCTAGAATACCTGTTGACCCCTACAGCAGGACAGCAGGTTATAGCCAGTAGTTGTGGGCGGACACAGGCTGTGCCTCAGCAGCAGAGTGTACATATCAAGCATGCAACATAAGGGAATGAATACAGTACCAGATGATAATAAAGTACCATAACTGTTTTCTGAGGTGTCTGGCATGTGACAGCCAGATTCCCCACAGTCTGGAAACAACCATTAAGTATTGTCCAACTGTTTACCAGACATCCCCATTTGTCTGGGAGGGGGGTCCACATATATCAGGCACATGTGCTCATTTTGCAAACATCTGTGTACTGTGAATGTTGAACACCTACAAGGAGGATACCCTACAGCACGTTTGCAGTGCTTTCTGTAATTATGTTACACAGATGTTGCTGGACTGCCCCCATACACCTGTAGTACTACTCACCTATTTGTCAGATGGTGGCTGTTTGACATGGCACTGGAATGTCTCCCATAGGGGACACACTGCAGTAGATATCAGTGATGGGTGTGGACTCATAACAACACAGTCTCTGTCAGCATGCAGGGCAATAACTGTTATACCAAGGATCATATAAGGTTACTAGGCTATTGGTCCTGAGGCCCTCGTAAGCCTAGCCCACACTTTAGCCCATGTGTATGCAATTCAGCCCCTGATGCCCCAGGCCAACTAGGATACAAGTGGTATCCCAAGGATGTATGTGCTATTAACCATCCAGTTATCCAAGTTTCATTTGAAAAGATGTAAAGAGGTACTCTGTCTGAGAATACAGGGATGTCATGAACCCCGTATCCCTGGATGACATACCCTTGTGTATGAGGTGGGTGATGTAGAAAGCTTTCCTTACAGTGGAAGAAACATGGTGGTTAAATGTCATGTTGCCATCAGTCTGTATGCAGAAATCACTCTCAACTGATTGCATGTTTAGGTTGTTGTTAGTACTGTGATAATATTTGGGGACATCGCTCTCCCCAAAGGGGATGATGCTGCATTTCATGGTATTCAGCATGAGGCCATGTTTCTGGCACCAGTCATGTGTCTGCATGAGACCCTCTCAACAGATGTCCACATTACTAGGGAATTTGGTGACATAACCCAGCATGCATTCTTCTGCAAACATGGTTGGCCATAGATCATTGGTTATGCCCTGCACCTCAGAAGGGTAAATCATACATAACAGAGGCCCAAACACAGAGCACTGGGCTATGCCACTAGTTATAGGGCCTACCACTTGAGGTAGCTTCCCCTTTGTGGACTAGGTGGATTCTGTCAGTATGCTAGTGTGCTACCCATCTGGTAACATATGGATTGATGCCTAGTTAGGAGCATATATCTATTATGGGCAAGTGGGGAATACTGGCAAAGTCTTTGGCCAGGTCAAGGTAGGCAGTGTACACTGTCTCCCCCTCATCTGTGGCTTTGGTGACTGTGTCAAAGAGGTCAATCAAATGTAACAGACATGATCCTCCCTTGACAAAGCCTAACTGTATGTGATTGAGTCTGTGGAGCTCGCCAATATCCTTGTTAATCAGGTTCATTATAAACTGTTCCATGGCCTTGCAGATCAGCCTAGTTAGGCTGATGGGTATATAATGTGCCAGATTGGTGGGTGCCCCACCTTAATGTAAAGTGGTGACAGTGTGTGTCCTCCACTCAGCTGGGACAAAGGTGGTATTCAGGCTTTGGTTAAATACAGTGCCTCCTGGTGCTGCAATGTCATGCTTGGGGTCATGTAGGATGCATCCTGTGATTTTCTCGGCTCCCATGGTGGCTGTATACCATGACTTTCAGATGGCAGTGATGACCTGTTCCCTACATATAAAGGGAAGGGGCAGGTACTAGGGATGCCCTGATGTACTGATTGGTGTGATAGGGGGTGAAGCTTACACTGACTCTGTCAGGCATCAAGTATGCTATACCTACAGCACTTGTATACCTGGTTTCCTTGACCACCACCACTGAGCAGATCTGAGTGCTTCCTTGACCACCACTACTGAGCAGATCTGAGTGCTTCCTTTGATGTTGCAGAGATATGTGAGGAAGGAGATATGATTGTCTGTAGTGGATGTTGCCAATATGAGCTAGGGGTTTGCTTGGCAGGATTCCAGTAGTGCTCTTATTTTCTTATGTAGGCTAAGGAGACATTGCTTCACATTGGGCACCTGCTCCTTCTTTGTCTCAGATAGCAGTATATCATCTCTGTTATACACACTACTTATTGCAGATGTCCACTAGACAGATTTACATATCCTTGCACATATAGCACTTTTGTGTATTTTTGGATATTGATGCCAGTTCCTACAGAGGAGGTGGGGGCTGCAAAGCTGTTTATACCATCCCTCTGGAGGCTGTATTTAACTTTGGAGTTGTTTGCATGTCTGACCCTAGCTAGATGTGTATTTTGGAAGATGTTGACTGCATATGTGACCACTTTATGGTCGGTATGACCATGGAGGAAGATACTGTAGGGATGTTGCAGTGGTTATCCATTTTGTTTATCAACGCCAACAGACCTTCACCTCTTGTGGGGGTAGCACTTAGCTGCTCAAAGGTGTTTGCATTTCCACTGTTGATGGATCTCTGGGCATTTATGTGCTGGCATGAGTATATCCTCCAGTGTATGTTTGGGTAGTTAATGTCACCCAGGTTTAGGGTACAGAGTAGATCACGTCCATATAGGCAGAATGAGCTACCTAGTCACATGTGGGGGCCCGTAGCTACCTATGTTTGAATAGGTGTCTTTGCAATGGTTAACTGCCCCTGCAGTATCCCCTGTGTGTCTTACAGTTTAAACAGCCTGGAGGTATGTATGTCTTTCATATATAATGAAACCCCATGTCCCATGGCTTTACTGCCCACACCTTGGGGTATGACCATATAATAGGATGGTTGGCCATGTAAGGCTAGGGTGCTCTCTGCAGGTTTGAATCATGTGTCTGTGACTGCACAGATGTCAGCATTTCCCAGGGTTAAGACTGCTTGCAATGAGCACAGATTCATGTTTAGACCCCTAGCATTTAGCAGCATGGCCTTCAATATGTGATGTGCTGTCAATTGTATGTTTGTAGTGTTAATCTTACCACTTTTCCTACTAAAGGCACTTTGGGGGTGGCAAGATCCATTGCCAAATGCCTGAAAGCCTGTTAAGCCAGATGGAGGCCTTCTCTGGCAAAGCATGGTGGTCTGTTGATCATATCATCCTAGGATGTCAGGTACTGGATCCCCCTGGAATCGTACCAGAAACCAAGTCAATTGTTAAGGTCAATCATTTCCTGATTGTACTGCAGCATCATTCTAGGTGGCAGCAGAATGCTGCATAAGGCTAGGGACATTCCTGCCTGGGACACATAATCAGCATGTTCAATCATGTCTCACTGCATATAGTCCAGGGAGGTACATCTCAGGTCAGGAATGCCAACAGGGACTGTGACAGACTCATAACAGTACCTATTGTTGAGAGACAGCAGTGTGTATGTGATATGGCAGATTCTGGCACCTGACAGACAAGTAACTGTGACCTTCCCCATATACAGCCTGGTGAGAGGCACATTTGTGTGCCTCACAATGGACTCTTCTATAACTATAACCAAGTATTTCTACAGTCGAGCTGGATATAGGCAACAGTTTATTCAGTTCCAAACACCGAACTCAAAGTGAAAAGACCCACACTTCATAATTCATAACAAATCCCATATTATAATCCTTATTAGAATTATCTACTGGAGTGTCACCTGTTTCTATAAGAGGAGATGTTTTTCCTATAATAGGAGCAAATCTACCCTTTCTTTCACTCAGTACTTCATTAAATAATGCATCAAATAAATTACTAGGATATCCCCTGTTCATGAATAACTCCTTTAATTTAATACATTCATTTGTAAAAATTTCATCTACTGAAGTCATTCTACTCATCTGAACCAACTGGCCTTTCAACACTCCTTCTTCTGATACAAAGGATGTGAACTAGTGAAGTGTATAAGAATTAGAGAATGTTTCTTTCTGTGTATTTTAGATACAAAATTTTCATTATCTTTCTTGATATTGACATCTAAATATATTAGTTCCTGTGTGTCATATTTGTGGGTGAAATCCAAAAAATTAGTTGTTCCATTCAAATATTCAACAAATTTCATAAAATTGTCTTGATTTCCTGTCCACAAAAAACATAAATCGTCAAGAAACCTTCCATACAAGGTCCAATACTCACTAAAAGGAGAAGTCAGGAGAAAATTGTTCTCCCAATAGGCCATAATGATGTTAGCATAAGTGGGGGCACAATGTGCCCCCGTGGCCACTCCTTTCTCTTGCTTGAAGTACTCTCCTTGAAAGAAAAGAAAATTATTTTTATTGAGATTACCTCAAGTGACTTCAGAACAATATTGACCCTGATGGAAATAGTGTTGAAAAATAATTTTATTTTCTTTCAAGGAGAGTACTTCAAGCAAGAGAAAAGAGTGGCCATGGGGGCACATTGTGCCCCCACTCATGCTAACATCATTATGGCCTATTGGGAGAACAATTTTCTCCTGACTTCTCCTTTCAGTGAGTATTGGACCTTGTACGGAAGGTTTCTTGACGATTTATGTTTTTTGTGGACAGGAAATCGAGACAATTTTATGAAATTTGTTGAATATTTGAATGGAACAACTAATTTTTTGGATTTCACCCACAAATATGACACACAGGAACTAATATATTTAGATGTCAATATCAAGAAAGATAATGGAAATTTTGTATCTAAAATACACAGAAAAGAAACATTCTCTAATTCTTATCTACACTTCACTAGTTCACATCCTTTGTATCAGAAGAAGGGAGTGTTGAAAGGCCAGTTGGTTCGGATGAGTAGAATGACTTCAGTAGATGAAATTTTTACAAATGAATGTATTAAATTAAAGGAGTTATTCATGAACAGGGGATATCCTAGTAATTTATTTGATGCATTATTGAATGAAGTACTGAGTGAAAGAAAGGGCAGATTTGCTCCTATTATAGGAAAAACATCTCCTCTTATAGAAACAGGTGACACTCCAGTAGATAATTCTAATAAGGATTATAATATGGGATTTGTTATGAATTATGAAGTGTGGGTCTTTTCACTTTGTGTTCGGTGTTTGGAACTGAATAAACTGTTGCCTATATCCAGCTCGACTGTGGTGCTTTCTACTTGGTTATAAGTTTATTTTAGCACCATTTTATCCTTTTGTGGTGTTTCTTGGTGAGTTTGGATATCTCTGAGTTGGATATGGCATCGGAAACTAATGGTAAAGGTAATGAAGTTGGAGAGCTTCGGAAGCTCATTGGGCAATTGACGCAGCTGGTGGAACTTTTAACTCCTGTTAGCGAATCCATGGGTAAGCTGTTATCGTCAATTCTGGCGTGTGGTAACCAGGAAACGGCTAAACAACAATGCGTTAAGAAAAAGATGGTCGCAGACCGTGATCAACAAAATAGAGAGGTTGTAGAGACTGATATTGTGGACAATGATAGTTTCAATGGCTTTCCACATATTACATTGATTAACGAAGGAGAAAATCTTATGCCTGAAGTTATGAGGTGCAACAACAAATGGACTTGTTCTGGAGCAGAACCTATTTTACGGGGAGATTTTACAGGTACTGGTTCATAGGTTCATAGGTTCATAGGTTCATACTAGGCTATCTGCCCTAGGGCATTTATAAGCCTAGCCAGAATGTGTTTGGCTTTCGCCACCCATTTTAAATTTATTTTGCTATGCCCTTTTTCGAGGTTAGTATACTGTGCCTCTATCTAACAGTGACACAGAAGTGATACCCGGGGTAAACCTACGATCTCCAATCCACTCATCAAGATTCCTCTTGAAGAGAGTCAATGAGGGACTCTGTCTAACCTGGACTGGGATTTTATTCCAGAGTGAAGGGAGCCTCTGGGTTATGAATCTGTCCCTCCAGCATGTCCTATTTATTTCAGTGCTGAGGTTCAAGTCTCTCGAGCGTAGCTCGATGGGATTTGGATTTTCTGAGGTGCAGCATGTCCATTAATTCCGGGTTGGACATGGCTTTATACGTCAGGCACAGATCGCCTCTGAACAGGCAGTATGCCACTGAGTAGAGCTGGAGTTTCTTTAACCGGGCAGCATATGGCATCTGTTTGAGCCCTTTGATCCTCTTGGTGAGGTACTTTTGGGGTCTTTCCAGTTGCTGCAGGTGTCTGGTAAGGTACATCCCAAAAGGGGCATTGTACTCAATTATGGGCCTGATGAGGGATGAGTAAAGAGGCACGATGACCTCCTGATCTAGATGTGAATCCCTTCATGATTAGGTGGGCTATATAAAATGTTTGTCTAACCACTTTGGCCACGTGGTTGTCAAATGAGAGATTGCTATCAACTTGGGTCCCCAGGTCCCTAATTACTTCTTCTGTACTTAATGGATTTCCACCTATGTGGTAATTTGTGGGCACTTTGTTTTTGCCAAAGGGGATGACTATACACTTTTTGGCATTTAACTTGAGGCCATGGCACTGGCACCAGTTGTCTGTTTCTATGAGGCCCTTTTGAAGGATGCTTGTGTTGGCTGGAGAGTCGATTATGGCACCCAGTTTGCAGTCATCTGCGAACTTGGTCAGCCACAGTCCTTCCTTGTTGGCCTGTACCTCCGAGAAATATATACCGAACAAGAGAGGTCCCAGGACTGAGCCTTGTGGGACACTACTTGTAACTGGTTTGGAGTCTGACATGGCTCCAGCAATTCTAACCTTGTGGGTTCTGTCCTTGAGCCAGTTTGCAATCCATCTAGTGACATAGGGGTTTATATTTAAGCTGGTGAGCTTATCTATAATGCCCGAGTGGGGTATTGTATCAAGGCTTTTGCAAGGTCCAGGTAGGCTGTGTGGACCACCTTCCCTTGTCAATGGCCTTGGTGACTGTTTCAAAGAAATCAACCAGGTTTAAGAGGCAGGATCTGCCCTTAACAAAGCCGAACTGGGTAGGATCCAGTGTTTGTAGGTCCCCAATATCTTTATTTATGAGGTCCATGATGATCCTTTCCATAGCTTTGCAGACCAAGCTAGTCAGGCTTATGGGGTGATAGTTTCCAGGATCTGTTGAGGCACCACCTTTATGAAGAGGGACCACTGTTGCTGTACGCCACTCTTTGGGCACATATCCTGTAGTAAGGCTGAGATTGAACAGTAGTTTTATGTTTGGGTTTAGCTCTTCTTTGAGTTCATGTAGGACGCAGCCCGGGACACCATCTGATCCCATTGATGCTGTGTTTTTTGCTTTGGAGAGGGCGGCTCTTACCTGAGCATCTGAGATGTCAAGGGGGCAGCACTCTGCTGGGATAGATATTTGCCCTTTGGTGGGGGGGGTGAGAAGTTTGTGCTGAACCTGTCAGCTAGGATGTTGGCAATGTCTGTGGGTTCGGTGTATTCTTTGACATTTTGGACTAATTCTGAGCATATCTGGGAATTCCCACCCAGGTTCCTAACATAACTAAAGAAAGCCTTGTGATTATTCTTAGTGTCCTGTGCAATGTTTCTCTCAAGCTGGCCTTAGACAATTTTATGTGTGCCCGTAGTTTTTGCTAATACTGATCAGTGATGCCTTCCCTTTTGGGATTTTGCTTTATCATTTAGTAGCTTCCTCCTTCTATTGTATAGTTTGTTTATGGCTGGGGTCCACCAGACAGGACGCCTGCCTTTGGAGGATTGGGTCTTGGTTTTATTTGGGATCGATGATCCATGCATTCCTGAAGGTGTTCATAGAATGCGCTTATAAAGGATTCTGCGGTCTGGGCTGTATTTTCCACAGGCCCGGGCTTTGAAGGATTCCACCTCAGTTTTGAGGAGTGTAAAATTTGCTTTAGAGAAGTTTTTCACTGTGGTTTTCTGGGCAGGGGTGGGGTCGGGATGTGAATATCCAGTGAGATTAGTTTATGGTCTGATCTTACCAGTGAGGGATACACTTCTGGTCTGGAGCATAGAGTCCCCATGTTGGTGATGATCAGGTCCAGTATGTTTTCCCCTCTTGTGGGAGTGGTAACAAGTTGTTCCATAGCATTTGAGTTTATAAATTCTAGGAACCTTTGGGCTAGGTGTTGGAGCTAGAGTAATGCTCCCAGTCTATGTTTGGGTAGTTGAAGTCGCCCAATATAATGGTGTTTGGAGAGACCTTCATATTTTCCAGTGTTCTCAGGAAGGCCGAGTGGGGTTCCTGGGTTTGGGAGGGTGGTCTGTAGCAGGCTATAAACTGGAAGGCAGTTTTACCCACTGTTAGTTGCACATGGATAGTCTCTGATGCTTCGTGCTTTGCCACCAACCTGGAGGTGTGGGTATCTTTGATGAATATCGATACTCCCTCCTTTTGTGGTTCGGTCCAAGTTTTGGGGCGAAAGCATGGTATGAGGTATAACCTGGTAGTGCTGGGGTGCTCTCGGAGCCCTGAACCAGGTTTCTGTTACTGCACAGATATCGATGTTCTCCATGCTAAGGAGAGTTTTGAGTGCATGCATCTTGAGGTTTAGACTACTGGCTTGAGTAGCATTACTCTTAGTTTCTTATCCCTTGTGATACCTATGGAGGTGGGTTTGTCTTTTGAGCCTTGCCTAAAAAAGGCACTATGGGGGTAGCAAGAGCCTTTGCCAATATCCGAAAGCCCAGGGTGACAGGTGCAAGCCGTCCCTAGCGAAGCATCATGGCTTGTCGAGCATATCATCCCAAGCTGACAGGCATTGGATCCCCTTTGAATGACACCAGTACTTAAGCCAATTGTTGAAATTGATCATCTTGTCTTCATATTGTGGCATCATTCTTGGTGAGGGTAAGATGCTACTCAAGGTCAGGGTCATACCGGCCTGGGCTACATGCTCAGAGAGCTCCTTTATGTCTCTTTTCATGTAGTCCAGGGAGGTACATCTCAGGTCATTCACACCAGCATGGACAATGACTGAGTCATATTTGTACTTGCCTTGGAGTGACCTGAGTGCTTGTGTTATGTGGCGGATCCTAGCACCCGACAGGCTGCTCACCGTGACCCTCTCCTTGTTCAGCCTGGTGAGCGGGACGCCAGTGTGCCTGACGATAGAGTCACCTATTACAAGTGTATCAGGTGTGTTGTTTAGTCTTAAGGGCTGTGACTGTTTGGCACACTGGCTTTGTGAGATATGTGTTGCACGTGTTTTGTTTTGGGGTAGCGGCTGCTTGGGTGTCTGCTTTGGAGGTCTCTGCTGCTTCGCAGATCTTTATTTAGAGCCTCCGAGTATGTTTTTGTGTGATTATGTGTTTGGTTTGCTGTCGTGGTAGGTCTATGTGAGACTGGAATTGTAGTGAGTATGGTTTCCTTCTCCTCCTGACTGGTTATGCCAGTACTGAGTTGAGAGAGCTTAGCCTCCAGTTTGGCTATATGGTTGCATCTCTCACATGTGTTGGAATTTGTTGGGAGGAGGAGAGGGTTGTCTGTGTACATGAGGCAGTTGTAACATTGCCTCAAGATTCCCAGATTCACCAGCTGGACCGAGAGGAGATTGACAACTGACCTTTGGACATGCTAGAATAATATTGGGAATTCCTTAATAATTGAAAACCAGGGCCAGTGGGGAGTGAGGGTGTAGTGCTTTTAATTTTAGTGCTGACTTATATAATTGCTTTAGTGAGCAAGTGCCAGGTAACTTAAGTGCAATGTGTTACAGGTAACTTAAATGCAATAACGACAAACAGTAACTTTCTTTCAAGTGAAACAAGGAAATAAGTACAGTAAGCAATGCAGATATCACTAGTGAGCCACAGAAGCGCTGAGAAGCCACGTATTAGGTGGAATTAGCATTCCAGGGAAATAACAAGCAAACAAACAACAATCATATAAACAAAGCTATATTCAGCAGGCCTGGATCTAGTCTATGCTACAGCAAACAAGGTGTACCAATTTCAGTAAGATACAGTTCAAATATTCAGGCACTATAAACCTTCAACCAGAAATTCCCAGCCTAGGGCAGAGTCCAGCCTCTTCTCCCACAAGAGTGCAGACCACAAACCTTCTTAATGTAAAATAACTGGCCTGAAGCCCAAGTGCCTAAACCAGAACTAATACACTTTAAGAATAACAGACACTGGGCTCTCAATCAGCAGTTCCCAACTTAGAAGGATGAAAGCTACCTGTCCTGCCACCACAGTGCATGCCACAAACCTTCCTAATGTAAAACAACTGGTCTGAAGCCCAAGTGCTTAATCCAAAAGACTTAGAATGACAGCTAAACTTTAATCAAGTTACTACCAAGCAGTAATAAATACATTTGAATACTTTAGAAAATGCCTGGATTAGTGCTCAAGTTACACAAACAAAGCTAGATCCAGCAGGCCCGAATCCAGTCTATGCCACAGCAAACAAGGCGCACCAACTTCAGTAAGAAGCAGTTCAGATATGCATACACTATAAGCCTTCAATCAGAAATTCCCAGCTCAGAAGGGCAGAGTCCAGCCTCTCCTCCCACAAGAGTGCAGACCACGAACCCTCTTAATGTAAAATAACTGGCCTGAAAGCCTAAGTGCTTAAACCAGAATTAATACACTTTTAGAATAACAGACACTGAGCCCTCAATCAGCAGTTCCCAACCTAGAAGGATGTAAGCTACCTGTTCTGACACTACAGTGCAGACCACAAACCCTCTCAGTGCAAAACAACTGGTCCGAAGCCCAAGTGTTTAAACCAGAAGGCTTAGAATGAGTTACACCAAGCAGTAATAAATACAATTGAGTACTTTTAAGATGATGCAAAAGTAAAAAAAAGTAGGTAGAAACACAAGTACAGTAAAAGCAGATTAATTTTTTTTTTTTTTTTTTTTTCTGAACAAGTGCTGAGATCAAAGAAACAGATTTGAGTGCTGAAACTAGAAAACTGGCTAGTTATAGGGAAAAAACTAAGCTAGAAGGCTTCCTCCAACACAGAAGGGCTTGGGGCTCAAAAGCCTACAAATAGTCTATACCACTTAACAGGAAAGGCAGGAAACAAGCTTAAATTTTTTTCTGTTTCCCAGATGCTCTCTTTGTACACAGTAGGAGTGCCTGAAATCAGAATATGATCTCACTGCACTCAGTTGAGTGAGCAAATGAGATGGGCCCAGAAGGAGTATCCAAACACAAATTTACAAGAGGGGGCAGCTGCAAGGCCACTAAGATTAACACCAAAACAAAACAGGGAAGGTGGGTGGGACAAACTGAAGAGCAGAGTGAAAACTTCCAGTTCAGCTAAATATTCCTTCCACACAGTTAAAATCAATTTAAATACTGTTTTTTGAAAAAAAAGCAGATAAAGGTACTTAAATTCTCTTATACGTCCAGTTGAATATAGCAAGTTGTTAGCCGGCCAAAGCTGAGGTTTTTAAGCAGAAAATATTTCACACTGTACCACTTAAATAGGCAAGGACAGGAAATCAAAGAATGTGACTACCCCCACACCTGTAATTACTAGCAAATAACAAAATTCAGCAAACACTGACTAACTACCAGTTCAGCTAATATTCCTTCCACACTGAAGAGCAGAGTGAAAACTTCCAGTTCAGCTAAATATTCCTTCCACACAGTTGAAATCAATTTAAATACTGTATTTTTTTGGAAAAAAAAAGCAGATAAAGGTACTTAAATTCTCTTATACGTCCATAAGATGGTGGTCATCTTTCTGACATTATGAATGTTAAATTTGACTTTGCCAATAAGCGTTTAAATTCTATCAACAATGGTAGTTTTACCAATATGCTTAATGACTTGGACTTTTACTTATATAAATATAAAATGATGGAAATGGATAATGCTTATTTAAAACACTGTTTAGATTTAAAAATTGTGCCAAAAGGCTTAAGGGTTTGTAAATACCCGAACAATGTGGTTGAAGGGACTGAATTTTGTGAGGATTTACTGAATGTATTTGATCAGTGTGGTTTTGAAATAATGAGAGCTATAATTAAAAATAACACACGTGAAATGGAGAAATTATATGATAAAATTGATAAAATAAATCATGGTGTTACAAATGATTTATTGTTTAAGGTAGAGGAAGAGAGGGCAAAGTATAACAAATTGATTAAAAATTTGGAATCAAAATGTGTGGAGGTACAGAAAAGGAAATTAGGAAAGATTCAGAGAGACACTAAAGAATATAAGAACAAAACCCACTACCCCAAGCCAAGATCTTGGACTAGGAGATGGAATGGTTATAGTGAAAATGAATTTCAGGAAGAAACAACACATATGGATGTGTACCCCATAGAAAATGATTCTAGTTTTTCTGATTTTCCTCCGCTCAGGAGGTCAGAAAGACTTATGGACAAAGAACCGGTAGTATATAATACAAAAAACTACAAGGGGAGGGGTTAGAGACCCCAGGGGAGGAACGAAACGAGATGGAATTAGTAAATTATATTACATAGGATGGTAATAGATGGACATGTCAGGATTTTAGTATATATAATTATAGTAATGTTGCTGTTAACAAAACTTTGTTTGAATTGTTATCAAAAGGATTTGGTTTTATACCTAGGCAAAGAACTAATATTTTTAAACTGTTAATTGATGTGAAATTATTCTTAAGAAAGAAAAATTTAGAACTTTTATTCAATGGAAAGGTAACTAAATCCAAAGAAAATAGCTTGGTACGTAGTAGTACATTCAATCAACCACTGCACCCCCAATTGAGGAATTTTGAACTAAAACTTGAAAATGAATTAAGGACTGGTTTGAAAAAACAATTTGTACACCCTAACTTAACATCTTCTGAACAGGAAGTTTTAAATGTTTTAATAAACAACAAAAATTTAAGGGTGAAGAAACCGGACAAGGGTGGGGGTGTAGTATTTATGGATTGTATTCAATATGAAGGTAAAATGATGGAGATTTTGAGTGACACTGAAAAATATTCTAGAACATCAATTAATGAAATTAACATTGCATATAGGAAAATACAATTAGTATTATATGACTTATTAATTGAAGGATCTATAGATATGCAAACATATAAATATTTGCTTGTTGAAAAACCAAAAGTCCCTTCTATATTTGGAATTCCTAAGGTGCATAAAAATAGTAATGATCCACCACTTAGAGCCATTGTTTCAGCTAATGGTTCAGTGACTGCACCTTTAGCTAAGTATATAGATACTAAGGTGAAGGGGTTGGTGTTGAACAACCCTAACATATTACAAGATTCATGGGACTTCCTTAGGAGACTAAATCCTTCTTTATACAGTGAAAAGTTGGCCTTTGGCACTTTAGATGTGGTGGACCTATTCACTAGCATACCACATGAGGTTGGTATGGAATGGTTTGAGGAGATGTTAAATGGTTTTAAAGAGATTACCTCAAGTGAGTTCAGAACAATACTGACCCTGATGGAAATAGTGTTGAAAAATAATTTTATTTTCTTTCAAGGGGAGTACTTCAAGCAAGAGAAAGGAGTGGTCATGGGGGCACATTGTGGCCCACTTATGCTAACATCATTATGGCCTATTGGGAGAACAATTTTCTCCTGACTTCTCCTTTTAGTGAGTATTGGACCTTGTACGGAAGGTTTCTTGACGATTTATGTTTTTTATGGACAGGAAATCTAGACAATTTTATGAAATTTGTTGAACATTTGAATGGAACAACTAATTTTTTGGATTTCACCCACAAATATGACACACAGGAACTAATATATTTAGATGTCAATATCAAGAAAGATAATGGAAATTTTGTATCTAAAATACACAGAAAAGAAACATTCTCTAATTCTTATCTACACTTCACTAGTTCACATCCTTTGTATCAGAAGAAGGGAGTGTTGAAAGACCAGTTGGTTCAGATGAGTAGAATGACTTCAGTAGATGAATTTTTTACAAATGAATGTATTAAATTAAAGGAGTTATTCATGAACAGGGGATATCCTAGTAATTTATTTTATGCATTATTGAATGAAGTACTGAGTGAAAGAAAAGGAAGATTTGCTCCTATTATAGGAAAAACATCTCCTCTTATAGAAACAGGTGACACTCCAGTAGATAATTCTAATAAGGATTATAATATGGGATTTGTTATGAATTATGAAGTGTGGGTCTTTTCACTTTGTGTTCGGTGTTTGGAACTGAATAAACTGTTGCCTATATCCAGCTCGACTGTGGTGCTTTCTACTTGGTTATAAGTTTATTTTAGCACCATTTTATCCTTTTGTGATGTTTCTTCTATAACTATGTTTGATTAATGGTGATGACTTTGTGGCTGTGGGACACAGGTGTGTGGCTATGTGTGGTATGTGCTGTGGAGGGCTGTGGAGTTCATGTGTATCTTTGCCTTGGAGGTCTCCTTTGTATGTGGATGTGTATGTTGAAAACCTCTACTTATGTGGGTGCGTGTTGTGTAGGTGTGTGTGGTGTGTGAGGTGTACTGATTGTGTTGACAACCTGTCCGTTGCCACATATGCGGGCTTGAGAGGGAGAGAGCATGGACTGTAGGTTCTTAATGTCATTGTATCTCTCACAAATTGTGTTCATTGGTGGTGTTGTAGATGGTTGTCCATGTACATGAAGCAGTTGCTACAGTGTGCCAGGATGCCCATATCAACAAGACTGGCAGGGGAAACTGTAGCACATTGTCAAGCCATATTTTCAAGAATCTGAGGGAGGAAGGCCAGGGAGACCTAAGGGATGGGCCTACAGCCCAGGTGTTGAAAATAAAAGTAGGAGGCTGACACTAGTGCATACAGTCTAGACAGGCTATGAACAAGCAGTAATACGTGCAACCAAAAATATGCCAACAGGGACTGTGACAGACTCATAACAGTACCTATTGTTGAGAGACAGCAGTGTGTATGTGATATGGCAGATTCTGGCACCTGACAGACAAGTAACTGTGACCTTCCCCATATACAGCCTGGTGAGAGGCACATTTGTGGACTCTCCTATAACTATGTTTGATTAATGGTGATGACTTTGTGGCTGTGGGACACAGGTGTGTGGCTACGTGTGGTATGTGCTGTGGAGGGCTGTGGAGTTCATGTGTGTCTTTGCCTCGGAGGTCTCCTTTGTATGTGGATGTGTATGTTGAAGGAGGAAGGCCAGGGAGACCTAAGGGATGGGCCTACAGCCCAGGTGTTTAAAATAAAAGTAGGAGGCTGACACTAGTGCATACAGTCTAGACAGGCTATAAACAAGCAGTAATATGTGCAACCAAAAAGATGCAGTGGAACACCTTAGAGAACATGCAGCAACTAGCAGGAAACAGCAATATCTGGAGGGTAGTGCATGATGTATTGCCACTATGTTGCTGATAGCCACATACATACTGTGGTGATAGATGGCAGGGTATGATGTGATAGTTATCACAGGATAGTGTTGGCAAATGTGGATGTTCAAGGTGTGCACATAATGGAGAGCAATGTATGTGGTCCAGTGATGTGTTCCCCTCTTCTTGTCTTTCAGGAGTGATGTACAGACATAGGAACCCACCATTTTCAGCAGCAGAGAAAGATGCCATACTTGATGGAGTGAAACTCCATCACCAGATACTGCTATTGAGGAGTTGTCATAATCAACACCAGTGTGCTGCACTGTGGGCAGACCTTGTGGCATCTGTAAATCACGTTAGGCTACAGGAAAGGAGCTATGAGCAGGTCCAACACTGAGCTACTGATATGATAAATAATGCATGACAAAGGGCCACAGCTGTGGCCAGGGACCATGCTGGCACCAGTGGAGGGCCTCAACACAACAACCACTCTCAGCCACAGAGGAGTTCCTGGCAAACCTGGGTTTGGCCACCAGCTCACAAAGATTCATCATCCCATATGTCATGGAGGTGGTGACACAGCTCCCACAGTTGAGGAGCATCCAGGTAGGCCTTCTGTGGTCATCACTTTAATACTGTAGAAGTCATAGTGACAGCCGCTGCATACCTGTACATGGATGTCAGGTCAATGTGCATTTGGAGGGGGGCTTTGTAATGCACACATGTGCACACATAGTGTGAATGCCAGCAATGTGGGCAGTATCACAGTTCGTACTGTACATGTTGTTATATGCACATATTTGTTGTACACTTCTTTATCTGATATTTAATAGCCTAGAGGGATTCCTCTGTACTTTAAGTGCTAGTCACAAAGTTTGAGAAATCATTTTATGCTCAACTCCTGAGAGACTTGCTTGGCTACAAACATCTGCATTACAAGCTGAAGAGAAGTGAAACTTGCAGTAGTGAATTTTAGTCTTCTGTTAAGTACAAACTTGCAGTTTTAAAAGTACTGTATTTTCATTTTTTCTGTTTCCTAATTGTGTGTTTCTGAACAGTGTGCTGTGTGTCTCTCTCTGCAGTTAGTTCCCCACCCTTCCTCCCTGTTCCTGTGTTGGTATTAGTGTTGGTGGCTCTGGAATTGCCCGTCCCTCCTGCAAGTCTGTATTAAAACACTCCTCCTCCTGAGTCCATCTTATTTGCTCACTTAACCAAGTACAGTTAGATCATATTCTGAGTCTAGTATTCACTCTACTTAATACAGAGAGAAGATTTGAGAAGGCTAGCCCACTTAGGTTCTTCCTTCCTCTCTTCTTGCACTAAAAAAAAAATGTTTGCACTTTATTCATTTGCTTTTACTGTATTTGTGTTTCCTCCTACTTTATTTTGCTTTTCTTAAAAGTACTCAATTTTATTTATTCTGCTGCATTTATTACTGCTTGATCATAGCCTGATTAAATTGTAACTCTTATTCTAAGTCTTTGGGTTTACACACTTGGGCTTCATACAGGCTGTTTTACATTAAGAAGGTTTGTGGTCTGCACTGTTATGGCAGGACAGGTAGCTTACATCCTTCTAAGCTGGGAATTGCTGATTGAAGGCCCAATGTCTGCTATTCTAAAAGTGTATTAGTTCTGGCTTAAGCACTTGGGCTTCAGGCCAGTTATTCTACATTAAGAAGGTTTGTGATCTGCACTCTTGTGGGAGGAGAGGCTGGATTCTACCCTTCTGAGCTGGGAATTTCTGGTCACAGGCTTATTGTGACTGCTTATTTGAACTGTTTCTTTCTGAAATTGGTGTGCCTTGTTGCTGTAGCATAGACCAGATTCAGGCCTGCTGAATCTATCTTTGTTTGTATAACTTGAGCACTGATCCAGGCCATCTTATTTGGAGAAGGTTCTCCTGCACCCTAGTAAGCAGGGGTGTGCAGTTAGAACTTTTTTCTGGTTAATTGGGTAACGTGTTTAAGTCAGTTTGTTCATTTTCTATTGTTGATATATATATATATATATATATATATATATATATATATATATATATATATAATTGCACTTTATTCATCTCCTTTTACTGTATTTGTGTTTATTCCTACTTTATTACTGGGGGCATTGACTACATCTCTGATCTGTGATATATAACAATAAGTATGCTTTTCTGTGTTTTTAAACTGTTTTTTGAGTGTATCTGCTTTATTTTCTGGGGAAAAAAAAAATATATATATATATATATATATATATATATATATATATATATATATATATATATATATATATATACACACACACACACATATATATATATATATATATATATATATATATATATATATATACTTGCTTCCCGCCTTTCTAAGCTAGTATAGTCCAGTGTTCAGGTTAGTGCTGAATTCAGGGCTGTGTTACAATTCTCTGTGTTTGCCCATACCTTACTTGGCTAGAAGGAAGTTTCTCTGTTCACCTGTGAGAGAGGGGAGCTTGAACAGCATATCTGTCCCTGGAGGAGTGGTTTCAGCCCAGAAATTAGTAGTTTATTGGTCATTTTGGGCTAATTTCTATCTCTTTCTTTTCCCTGCTATAAATACCGTATTTTCCTGGTTTTGCATGCCAGGCAGCACCGGTTAGCTAGGGTAAAACTATTCCTGGCTCCACAAAGTCTCCTCTTCATTTTTTCCCTTGGAACTAGACAGACTTTCAACTTAAGCACTCAAGCCATTCATTTCTCAGCCTGGCACTTGCTCAAAACTTATAGCAAGCACTTATAAACCCTAGCACTAGACCCTCCTCTACTGTACAGAAGGACAAGGCTCTCTATTCAACCTTACCAGCCATCCAGTAAAACAGTTCACTGTTCCTATCCAGGCATGTCGAAAGGGCAGTTTCAGGTGTACTGTCCAGTCCAACTGGTGAATCTGGGCATTTTGAGGCAATGTTACAACTGCCTCATGTACACAGACAACCCCCTCCTCCTACCACCAAACACTAGTACATGCGAGAGATACAGTTATACAGCCAAACTAGAGGCTAAGCTCTCTCAACTCAAGACTGGATCAGACAGTCAAGACAAGAAGGGAAATACTTGCATCACACCACCAGACTTACATAGATCCATTAAACCAGCACCTGCAAAAAACACACATAAATACATGAAAATGTACTCGGAGGCTCTAAATAAAAATCTGCAAAACCAACAGAGACTTCCAAAGCAAACATCCAAGCAACCTCCACCCCCCAACACAAACCATGAAACACATACTTCACAAAACCAGTGTGCCATGCAATCACAGCCCTTAAGGCAAAATAACATACCCAACATACTAGTAATAGGTGACTCTATAGTCAGGCACACTGATGTCCCACTCTCTAGGCTGAACAAGGAGAAGGTTACTGTTAGCTGCCTGTCAGGTGCCAGGATCCACCACATAAAACAAGCACTCAGGTCACTCCAGAACAAGTACAAATATGACTCTGTCATTGTCCATGTTGGTGTGAATGACCTGAGCTGTACCTCCCTGGACTACATGAAGAGAGACATGGAAGAGCTCTCTGATCACATAGCCCAGGCTGGTATGACACTGACCCTGAGTAGCATCCTGCCCTCACCAAGAATGATACCATGGTATAAAGAAAAAAATCTCGATTTCAACAATTGGCTATGTTTCTGGTGTCATTCAAAGGGGATTCAGTGTCTGTCCATCTGGGATGACATGCTGCCAGGGCATATACTTATGCACAAACACTCACTGACTTGCCATTGCTAGGAGTAAAACCTCTATATATCTGGTTGCATACTATAGTGCTACATACTATTGCATGAGCCATGGAGCTTACATGTCTGGAGACTGTCTAACTGTGCTTCTAAGGTGAATGACCAGGCCCTGTAGAGTAAGACAATGGGGGTTCACAAGTAGGCACAGGCCTTAAAATGCACTGGCATTGCACACACATAGGCAAGACATACACACAGCTGTCAGGGGGTATACTTACACATACACATACACACACACACACACACACACACACACACACACACACACACACACACACACACACACACACACACACTCACTGACTTGCAGTAGCTAGGAGTAGACCCCCTACCTATCTAGTTGTCTATACTATAGTGCTATGTACTTATTGCATGTGCCACAGAGCTTATGTGTCTAGAGAGTGTCTAACTGTGCTTCTAAGGTGGATGACATCAGCAGGCTCTGTAAAGTAAGCCAATGGGGGGATTCACAGGTAGGCACAGGCCTTAAAATGCATTGCCATTGCACACACATAGGCAAGACATACACATTGCTGCCAGGGGATATACTTACACAGACTCACTGACTTGATGTTGCTGTGATTAGAGACACTTCCTATCTAGTTGTATATACTGTAGTGCTACATACTTATCACATGCACCATAGAACGTATGAATTTGGAGAATGTCTGCCACTGCTGTTGGAGTGGATGACATCAGCAGCTGTTGACAGAGAGGCCACTGTTGTGGAGGACACTAGCAACAGGGCCATAAAATGAGTGTCCATTGAACAGACATAGGCCTTTTAGGCATGTGTATACTGCTGTATGTGGGATATCTACACAAACACACAAAGTGGCTGATGTGAGATTAGAACCCCTACCTACCTACTTTTACACACTACAGCTCACCATACTAATGGCACACGCCACTGGATACAGTTGATGTACAAGTGGCTGCAGCAATACAGCAATACATCTCCCTCTGTCCCTCTCTCTTTCTCTCTCTCTGTCTCTTTCTGTCTCTCTCTCTCTCTCTCTCTGGACTTACAAGGGGACTCCAGGCCAGACCTAGCTGTACTCCAGTCCTGTATTTTGTGTGTTACAGCCAATAGGCTGCTGTGCCTGAGTACACAGTCCAGCACCTCCCTGATATGATGACCAAGGGATTTCCTGGCTGTGTGCTGTCGTTAATATCTGACTCATATCTAGAGTGTGTACTGAGTGTATTAGACTGCACAGGGTTTTGCATCATATGTCTGGTACATTTTACATAGCAATGTGATTTCCTGGTACATCAGTGTCAGATCACTATAGACTGATGTGAGGAACTGCTGACATAACTTTAGATTACTGACTCCATACACTGCCAGGAACCCATGCTACTGCACGAACTGTCCTATTCTGCACTTTCTACATTTGTCTTGCCAGTAGTATCTCCTTCTCCTTATATGTGTGCCTTTGCCCTGCTCCAGTTCCTGGCTTTCTCCACAGTTGCTGCTTGATGTAGTTATAGGTATGCTGTGACTGGGGTATGTGATGTAACACCACACACAGGGTTGCAAACTTCACACCTCTGACTATCATTGTTTTGCAGGATGCCCAGCCTTGCTCCCCATATGACTGCTCTGGTCCTCAGACGATTTGTGTTGTACTGTAATGATAAAGCTACATGGCACCCATACCTCTCAACTTTTAGAGCCAGAAATCTGGACAAAGCCATATATAAAAGTGGGGCACAGACACAAGCACAAACATAGTGACAAGTCTTTAAAATTGCACTTACATACTTAGACGGTTGGTAGAATAACAGGTTTTGTATTAGCATGAATGTTCTGATGGGTATGAAATGTGCATTTCAACTGTCTGTCATTATTTTCTCATGTCAACCTTTATTAAGTTGTCACTAATTTGCCAGAAACATGGAATGTTATGAAAAACAGACCATAAATATGAAGCAAAAATGTGGACATTCTGTGACAGTCTGTACATTTGAGGGGTATGATGGTGCCCACTGACTTGTGGTAGGTGCTGACACAGTTACATTGTGGCCTTGACATCCTGCTGCTACTCTGACTTGTTACAACCTGCTGTTCTACTAGCCACCATATAGGTCACTCAGTGCTATCTGTGGCCCCCTGTCCCTCCATTATCTCTGGCTTTGTCCAGCTTTCTTTCAGTAACAAATAATGACATATGGACAATCTGTAGAATTCCTACCATAGGTGTAGCTCACATGCAAAATAGTAGGCAAAGCCAGTCTCGAACCATGAACACCATCAACCATGGCAATGTACTTAGCCCACTAAGCCATAACAGCCACCAGACAGTGCAGTTTAATTCCTGACACTATCACCCACAGACATACATAACACATCAACCCCTGCATATTGTGGAAATGGAACATGTCAACAGGTTGATTGGGACAGCCCTGGGATTGTGTGGTCTGCTGCTATTACCTTGTAAACATCATTTACTGCAGTTATATGGGTACACAGGTATGTTGGGGTAGGGGACTCTAGCACTGACAGTTAAGCATCTGTCCTATGACCCCACTGTTTGTAATTTTCTCACATAGTGCAGTGGGTTTTGCTGGCTTGGAGACTACTGCATATTATGGGGTGGCCAGTATTGGACAGAGAGTTCCTGTTGTCCCACATAGCTGTCAGTTGTCTGCAGCTATCCCGATAGCCCAGTCTATTCCCTTGTATACATGTGGCAGGTCCATACTTATGTTACCATAGTGTAGTACCCCATACATTTGATGTAACAAAGAGTGACTTACCTTGTGCCTGCAGCCATTGATATAATGGGACTTCAGGGCTGACTCTGTCAGATGCATGCACTACACAGCCAATGCATGTTAAGGTACAGGTCGTGTGTTGTGGTTGACATCCTTTTTAGTATGTATATGAGTCGGAGTGAGATGTTACTCCCTAGGTCCCTAGGCTGTTGGCTGTTGGTGAAGCACCCACCAAGAGGAGAAAACACTGAGAGAAGAAATGAGCCACTTTTGAGATTTTAAGTATTTTTCCTCTGTTTATTTGCTATGTTTTTCTGCATAGCCGCCTATTTTGAGCATTTTCTGGCTTGTTAAACTTGATTTCTGCATTAGTAACTGTATTTAGAGCACAACCTAGAGCTGTTTACTGAATTTCCTGTTTGCACTTATTTTTAAAATCGTTTTTTTCTCAAAACTTGCATTTTATCTGTCTTTGGCCTAGCACTCTTGTGTGGGGTCATTTACTGCACTTTTATAACTTGTTGATACTTGTGAACCTCTGCCTGCTATCTCTGAAAAAAACAAAAAAACAAAAAAAATCTTGCTTTTTTCCAGTTTTCTGAGATTTAAAAAAGTTCAGTTACAGGCTTGCTGTTCTTGAACTGTTTGTAAGTTTCTGTGAGGCCATTTTTTGCTTGGGCTAAAGGGAAGTCTCTCTGTTGATCAGTGGCAGTGAAAAACATTGAGCAGCCTGCCTGCCCCTGAGGGAGTGGTTACTGACTTGAAACTGTAGTTTTATTGGCCATTTTGGGTCATTTCCAAAACTCCTTCATCTTCCTCTCTTAAAACCTGGTTGCCTCATGGTTTTGGCATCTTTTCAGGCTTGTTGGCTGTTGGTGAAGCACCCACCAAGAGGAGAAAACGCTGAGAGAAGAAAGGAGCCACTTTTGAGATTTTAAGTATTTTTCCTCTGTTTATTTGCTATGTTTTTCTGCATAGCCGCCTATTTTGAGCATTTTCTGGCTTGTTAAACTTGATTTCTGCATTAGTAACTGTATTTAGAGCACAACCTAGAGCTGTTTACTAAATTTCTTGTTTGCACTTATTTTTAAAATCGTTTTTTCTCAAAACTTGCATTTTATCTGTCTTTGGCCTAGCACTCTTGTGTGGGGTCATTTACTGCACTGTTATAACTTGTTGATACTTGTGAACCTCTGCTATCTCTGAAAAAAACAAAAAAACAAACAAAATCTTGCTTTTTTTCTACTTTTCTGAGATTTAAAAAAGTTCAGTTACAGGCTTGCTGTTCTTGAACTGTTTGTAAGTTTCTGTGAGGCCATTTTTTGCTTGGGCTAAAGAGAAGTCTCTCTGTTGATCAGTGGCAGTGAAAAACATTGAGTAGCCTGCCTGCCCCTGTGGGAGTGGTTACTGACTTGAAACTGTAGTTTTATTGGCCATTTTGGGTCAATTCCAAAACTCCTTCATCTTCCTCTCTTAAAACCCTCTTTTGCATGGTTTTGCACGTTTTTGTGCATAGCGCAACAGCGGGCAGCACCGCCTAATTGGGTTTAAACTATTCCTGGCTCCACAAAGTCTGCTCTTCACTTTTTCCCTTAGAACTGCTCTATCTCTCAATTTAAACACCATATTCTCATTCTAAGGCCCTTCACTGGTCCAATTAAGTAATCCTACAAGTTAGCACTATTGAACCATAAGCACTACTTACTCTTATACTCTCTACAATTACCCTGTCCTCTATTGGTCCATCTTAAATTCAGTTTTCCTATATCACTCTAGCATGTCCAAAGGTCAGTCAATGGTTTCCTCTCCAGTCCAGCTGGTGAATCTGGGAATTTTGAGGCAATGTTACAACTGTCTCATGTACACGGACAACCCTCTCCTCCTCCAAACAGGTTCAAATATATGTGAGAGATGCAACTATTTAGCCAAACTGGAGGCTGAGGTCTCTCATCTCAAAACTGGTGTAACCAGTCAGGAGGAGAAGGTAACCTCACACAACACAATTCCAGTATCACATAGTCCCACCACATCAGCGAACCAAACACATAAATACACAAAAACATACTCGGAGGCTCTAAATAAAAATCTACCTAAGCAACAGAGACCTCCAGAGCAGACATCCAAGCAAACGCTACCTCAAAACAAAACACGCACAACACATAGCCCACAAAGTCAGTGTGCCAAGCAGCCACAGCCCTTAAGGCTGAATAACACACCTGATACCCTTGTAATAGGTGACTCTATTGTCAGACACACTGACGTCCCGCTCACCAGGCTGAATAAAGAGAAGGTCACGGTGAGCTGTCTGTCGGGTGCTAGGATCCGCCACATAACGCAAGCACTCAGGTCACTCCAAAGCAAATACAAATATGACTCAGTCATTGTACATGCTGGTGTGAATGACCTGAGACGTACCTCCCTGGACTACATGAAAAGAGACATAGAGGAGCTCTCTGATTATGTAGCCCAGGCTGGTATGACCCTAACCTTGAGCAGCATCTTACCCTCACCTAGAATGATGCCACAGTACAAAGACAAAATGATCGATTTTAACAATTGGCTAAAATTTTGGTGTCATTCAAAGGGGATCCAGTGTCTGTCAGCCTGGGATGACATGCTCGACAAGCCACGTTGCTTCGCTAGGGACGGCTTGCACCTGTCACCACTGGGCTTTCAGATATTGGCAAAGGCTCTTGCCACCCCCATAGTGCCTTTTTTAGGCAAGGCTCAAATGTCAAACCCACCCCCATAGACAGCACAAGGAACAAGAAACTAAGGGTAATGCTGCTAAACGCCAGAAGTCTTAACCTCAAGATGCACACACTCGAAGCTCTCCTCAGTATGGAGAACATCGATATCTGTGCAGTGACAGAAACCTGGTTCAAGGCTCCAGAGAGCAACCCAGCACTACCAGGCTATACCTCGTATCATGCTTTTAGGCCCCAAAACCCGGACCGAACCACAAAAGGAGGGGGAGTTTCCATATTTATCAAGGGTATCCACACCTCCAGGTTAGTGGCATTGCACGAAGTATCGGAGACCATCCATGTGCAACTAACAGTGGGCATGACTGCTTTTCAGTTTATAGCATCCTACAGACCACCCTCTCAAAGTCAGGAATCCCATTCAGCTTTCCTGAAAACATTGGAGAACATGAAGATCTCTTCGAACACTATTATATTGGGCAACTTCAACTACCCAAACATTGACTGGGAGCACTACTCATGCCCCAGCAGCTAAGCCCAAAGGTTCCTGGAAATTATAAACTCAAATGCTATGGAACAACTAGTCATCACTCTCACAAGAGGGGACAACATACTAGACCTGATCATTACCAACATGGGGACTCTATGCTCCACACCAGAATTATATCCCTCATTGGTAAGATCAGACCATAAATTAATTTCACTGGATGTCCACATCCCAACCCCACCCCCAGCCCAGAAAACCACAGTGAAAAACTTCTCAAAAGCGAACTTCTCACTTCTCAAAACCGAAGTGGAATCCTTCAAGGCCCCAGGGCCAGTGGAAACTACGGCCCAAACTGCAGAATCCTATATAAACGCATTCTACGGACATCTCCAGGAATGCATGTATCATGCTATCCCAAACAAAACCAAGACCCAATCATCCAAAGGCAGGCATCCAGTCTGGTGGACCTCTGCCATAAATAAACTGTACAACAGAAGGAGGAAGCTACTACATGATACAGCAAAATCCCTAATAGGGAAGGCATCTCTGATCAGTACTAGCAAAAAATTACGATCCCTCATAAAATCCTCCAAGGCCAGCTTCGAGAGAAAAATTGCACAGGACACCAAAGACAATCATAAGGCTTTTTTCAGTTATGTTAGAAACCTGGGATGCAACTCCCAGACTTATTCTGAGTTGATTCTAAACGACAAAAAATACACTGAACCCACAGATATCGCCAATATCTTGGCAGACAGGTTCAGTGCAAACTTCTCCACCCCCTCCTCCCCCAAAAGAGCAAGTATCTATCCCGGCAGAGGGCTGCCTCCCAAACATCTCTGATGCTCAGGTGAAGGCTGCCCTCTCCAAAGCAAAAAAACACTGCTTCCATGGGACCAGATGGTGTCCCAGGTTGCATCCTACATGAACTCCAAGAGGAACTAATCCCTCAAATAAAACAGCTATACAATCTCAGCCTCACTACATGATATGTGCCCACAGAATGGCGTACAGCAACAGTGGACCCACTCCACAAAGGTGGAGCCTCTACGGATCCTGGAAACTATTGCCCCATAAGGCTGACTAGCTTAGTCTGCAAGGCTATGGAGAGGATCATCATGGAGCTCATAAACAAAGACATTGGGGGCCTACAGACACTAGATCCTACCCAGTTCGGCTTTGTCAAGGGCAGATCCTGCCTTTTGAACCTGGTTGACTTCTTCGAAACAGTCACCAAAGCCATAGATGAAGGGAAGGTACTCCACACAGCCTATCTGGACCTTGCAAAGGCATTTGACACAATACCCCACTCGGGCATCATAGATAAGCTATCCAGCTTAAATATAAACCCCTATGTCACAAGATGGGTGCAAACTGGCTCAAAGACAGAACCCACAGAGTGAGAGTTGCTGGAGCCATGTCAGACTTGAAACTGGTCACAAGTGGCATCCCACAGGGTTCTGTCCTGGGACCACTGTTGTTCGGTATATACATTTCCGAGGTACAGGCAAACGTGGGAGGACTATGGCTCACCAAGTTCGCAGACGACTGCAAACTGGGCGCCATAATCAACTCTCCAGCTGACACAAACATCCTTCAAAAAGGTCTCACAGAGACAGATAACTGGTGCCAACACCATGGTTTAAAGCTAAATGCTAAAAAATGTATAGTCATACCCTTTGGCAAAAACAATGTGCCCACAAATTACCACATAGGCGGAAACCCATTAAGTACAGTGAAAGTTATTAGGGACCTGGGGACCCAAGTTGATAGCAATCTCTCCTTTGAAAACCACATTGCCAAAGTGGTTAGAAAGACCTTCTACATAGCCCACCTCATCACGAAGGGTTTCACATCTAGATCAAGAGAGGTAATCATGCCCCTTTATTCATCCCTCATCAGGCCCATCATAGAATACAATGCCCTTTTGGGATGTACCTTACCCGACACCTGCAGCAATTAGAAAGACCCCAAAAGTATCTCACCAAGAGGATCAAGGGTCTCAAACAGATGCCATATGCTGCTCGGTTAAAAAAACTCCAGCTCTACTCAGTTGCATACCGCCTACTTTGAGGCGATCTATGCCTGACATACAAAGCTATGTCAAATCCAGAATTAATGGACATGCTCCACCTCAGTAAATCTAAATCCCTTAGAGCCACACGCTCGAGGGACATGAACCTCAGCACAGAAATAAATAGAACTTGCTGGAGGGACAGGTTCATAACCCAGAGGCTCCCTTCGCTCTGGAATAGAATTCCAGTTCATGTGAGGCAGAGCACCTCACTGAATCTCTTCAAGAAGAATCTCGATAGGTGGATGGGGGATCATAGGTTTGTCCCAGGGATTACTCCCGTGTCACTATTAGACAGAGGCACAGTAAACTAAACCTTAAAAAGGGCACAGTATACTCAAATCAAGGGGTGGCGTAAGCCATACAGAATCGGGCTAGGCTTATAATTGCCCCAGGCAGATAGCCTAGTATGAACCTATGAACCTATGCATTGCCTATTTGCCAAGGCCAGCCTCTTTGTCAAGGCCAGGGCATACTAGGCACACCTATATCTGCCTACAGGGACAGGCTCAGGGGGGTTCCTCCTCCTCTGAGTTTCCCTGTGGCTGTGGGGACCTTTGCACTGGTCTGGGGCTGTGTGTCCTTTCCATGTGATGTTCCTGCCGCAGCTGTTGCAGTGGGATCATATTGTGTAGCAGGGTACATACTGTGAACATGTGTGCACATGTGGCTGGAGAGTACTGCAGGGCTCCACCAGATACATTGAGGCAGCAGAACTGTGACTTGAGCAGCACAAACACATGCTCTATGATTTTCCTAGTTTGTGCATGTGCCTCATTATGGCGTTCTTCTGTAAGTGTGTGTGCATTTCTTATGGGTGTTATCATCCACGATTCCAGTGCATAGCCAGCATCCCCCAGTATTTGTCAGTACAGGATGTCCCCCCAGGCAAATGTCTGGTACAGCTGTGATGCATGCCAGATGTGGGAGTTGTGATAACTGCCAGGGGTGCCGGCACACACATTCATGATAATGCCCTGGGTGTCACACATGACCTGACAGTTGATGGAGTGATACCTCTTGCAGCTGACGTTGACTCTACCCTCTTGACTGGGTGGTGCTTTGATGTACACATGAGTGCAGTCTATGGCACCTGGTACCTCAGGGTAGTGTTCTACATGATGGAAGAGACACATATTGCTGGCCCTCTCCTCAGGGGTGCAGGGCAAATAAATGTGCTCAGTGGCATGTGCTGCATAGCATCCAGGAACTGGTGGAGTACCCCGGATGCAGATGCCTGTAAGACCACCCCCCCATTATGTCCCCAGTTGGTCTTTGAAAAGTACCTGTAGTTAATATACTAAGGGCTACACATACCTTTGTTTCCACTGTGATGGGCTCCCCTCTGTTGGCTCTGGGTATGAGTTGAGTACAGCAGAGCATGGTGAGTTCTTGTAGTATGCCCCTGTCCACCCTGTAGTGGTCTACAATCTCCAGCTCATGTAGACTCTGGAAGATACAACTGGGCCTGAACATTCTTCTCCTTCTCAGTCTGGGCCTATTGTCAGCATCAGCATCATCACTGACCTCAGCATCTAGTACATAAAGATGTAGCAGAGCAGCAGCAGCCCCTACCATTTTGTCAGTTAAAATTCCCAAGTGTGTACTCCAATGCTGCACAGTATGTGGGGAAAAAACAGATTTAAGGGTGCATGCATACTTTATACTGGTGTACTGCAGATGCAGCCTGTGTGATTGGATCACTATGATGCATTCCACCCGATGGGTATATTATTGGGGGGTTGAATGGGCCAGTGTGTCTATTGAACAGGGCTTATCAGTCATTTCTACTTGATTGGCTTCCTCTAGCTATTTCCTTTTTTTTTATTTTTTATTTTTTAATTCTTTCACTGCTAAGCACTGTTGCATGGTGCACAAACCCGTGGCACTAGTATAAACAGTGCTCAGCAGTTTGGACACTCCCCCATGCATGGGAACACTTAGCTGTTCTTAAACAAGCTAAAACATGTGCCATGGGACTAAATACAGCTCAGCAGCATTGGACACCCCCCTGCTTAGCTGTGATTAGCTGAGTGCAAACAGGTGCCACTGAGCTCCAATCTGCTTAAACATAGTGTGACACACGCCCTTTTGATGTCAGCTACCTATTCAGCTACTACTTACATTTTTCTAGCCCTACCACAGGATGTATATGTGGGCACAGTGGCCCTTTTTGCTATTCAGTAATGCCATCTCATTTGCATGCACCTCCTTGATACTTCATTACACCAGGCCGTGCATCCTTAGCAACCACTGCAACCTGCCATTGTACACACGGCATGCAGGGTACTATAATGCATTATTTTTGCAAATGTCTTATTTTCGATGTTTAAACATTTTATTTATTCTTTTTGCATAAAGGCATGTTTGTGCATTGCTGCATGCTATGCAATTGTAATATATATGTTTAAAAAAATAATAATATTTTTTTTTTTGCTGTGCATTGCGTTTTGGACTCACTAGTCATAGGTTTGGCCATCTGCATGCCAAAATTAACATTTCGGTACATGTTTTTTTTTTCGTGTACATTTGTGACACCAACATGGCACCTACATAGGTGCCTTTCTGCTGATTGGATCACAAATCACCCTCATTTGCATGGATTTCACCAGCTTATGAGGTGATTTGCATTCCATGGACACTTCCATGTCCACATGCTCATGCACACCCCTCGGCTATGTTTATTGGATCGCAAGGCTGACGTTTTCCGTGTTCTGGCCATGCCACTGTACCTACATGGAACATCACTCCTTGTAGGCTTTATTGAATTCTCCCCAGAATCTGCCTCATTGTGAGTATGCCTTCAGAAACAGACCAGAACCACACTGGCAGGAGAGCAGAGAGGTAGTTAGGCACCCACGGCATTTATTACATTGCGTATACTCATTTAATGCAAAGAAGGAAACAATGATGCAGGCAAGGATGATAAGATGTTCATAAATATTGCAGATGCGGTTTTGTAGCACCTATTCAAACAAAGGAAAGTGATCTATTCTGTACTGGAAGAAATGAAGACAAGGGAATAATAGCTTAGCCAATTAACTCAGTGATTTCCTTGTAGAAAGAGGAGAAGAAAAAATCAGAAACAAAGAAAAGTGGCAGTGTTTCCTCAAAGTGAAGAGGCAGGAACATAGTGAGATGATATGGGTTTAACTTCTAAGAAATTGTGCCAGAAATTAGAGGAGTGCATCAGAACAGGTGACAGAAAGATCACATTTCCAAGCAGATTGAATTTTCCCAAGCAACATAGAGTATGATGTCAGCTGTAGATGGCAGCAATGAGAAGAGATACCTAGGCCAAGCAGGCACTCTCTCAAAAAGTAGCACACGGAGAGGAAAAAGGACTGACTCAGACAAGATGGAAAAGCAAGAACAACACAGAAAGATGTGGAATGGCAGTAAAGAACAAAAGAACAAAGGACAGATGCAGCACAGATAATATAAGAACAATGAAGTGAGATGAGGGAAGACATAAAAGGTCTGCAAAAACAGGTGATTTTCTTGAACCAAGGCAACACAAGAAGAGAATTTGTGCACAGAGTAGAGAAGTAGAACCAAAGACAGGTAGGGGGGGGGAGACTTGCCTGACACATCAAGGGGGGGGGGTGCAAGTAGGTTTGCCCCCCCCCACTGCAAAACACTTACAATTGTTTTTCAACAACATGTTTTCAACAAATAGAGTTCAGGGATTCTGATCCTTGATGCATTCACTTTCATCCACTCATAGTGGAAGTGACAAGAAGTTAGAGAGGATCAATGAGACAGAGAGACGTAGAAATAAAGACAGAGGAAGGCAGAGAGGCGCAACATGGCAAAAGTACCATTAGAAAGATCTATCAAGTCAGACATACAAAGTTGGACAATGGAAGAAATACAAAAGTTGGCTTGATTAATCTTCTTCTTTTGGCTTTTCCCGGTTAGGGGTCGCCAGAGCAGATCACCTGTCCACTCATGATTGGCAGTGGAATATTACGGTGTCGAGTTGCCAGCCCGGCACCCAACCTTCCACAGAAGGCACACACACATACTCACACCTAAGGCCAGTTTAGAGTGTCTAATCCACCTACAGCATGTCTTTGGGATGTGGGAGGAAACCGGAACACCCGGAGGAAACCCATGAAAAGTTGGCTTGATCAATAAAGAATAGATAAAGTTGGACAATGGAAGGACTACAAAAGTTGGCTTGATCAATAAAGGACAGATAATAATGTTAGGCAATGGAAGGACTAGAAAAGGTGGCTTGATCAACAAAGGATACGAAGGGCTAGAGACAATCCAAAAAAAGACTAATGGAGTTATGACAAAGAAAGATGCAGGAAGACAGGATGAAGAAATGTTTCATTGCAGGACAGCAAACATACAGAACAGCCAGGTACTGTTTTTTTTTTTTTGTTATTATATCACTTACTTGTGAAATTGCTTGCATTTTTGTACTCCTCTACCAACCACACAAGGGGCTTTATGCTCAGGGGAGAGTGTATGACAAAAATATGATAACAAAACACAGACAAATGAACTGAAAGCTAAATGTATCTGTCTGCTTGATTTGGTGATAACTCAAGACAGATATAAAAGATTCCATAGCATTTATTGAAAAGAGTAGAGGTACCATATCTATATCTATATATATATATATATATATATATATATATATATATATATATATATATATATATCTACATATATATATACATATATATATATATATATATATATATATATATATATATATATATATATATATAAATATATATATATATATATATATATATATACACACACATATATATATATATATATATAGATAGATATAACTATGTGTGTGTGTGTGTGTGTGTGTGTGTGTATAGTGTGTATATATATATATATATATATATATATATATATATATATATATATATATATATATATATATATATATATATATATATATATATATATATATATATATATATATAGTGATCTATATCAGAAGATAAAAGATTCAGAAAGTTGAACTTCATATGGTCGAGACCATATGATCGACTTTCCGAATGTCAAACAAGACAAAACAACAAAAATCTGCATTTTTGCAGGGCTGTGGCAAGGGGCCACCCCACATCCCTTCATATTATATATACCAACACTGAGATTGCAATACAGTGGGGAAAAAGGTAAACTCCTGATCCCCACTGTACCACAATCTCCATACAAAAAATTTGACGGTTTGGAAAGTCGATCATATAGCTGGACTATATGAAGTTTGACTTTCTTAAACTTTTATCTCCTGAAGACAAACTTTCAAACATTTATTAGATACCTACTCAGTTTCTCCCTGTTTAAGCATAGGGCAGTGGCGCGCAAATGGGATCGGGGGGAAAATAAGAAAATAAACCTAAAATAAGCATTCTAACTAAAATCAGTATTCTGCCATGCAAGTCAATGGCAGGCAGAAGACAATCTGGCCATTGCGTAGTGGTTGCTAAGGGGGGAGGCTCAGTGTGAGACATGTAACTATGCATTAGCAGGCAATCCTATGCAAATGAGGGGAAGGATAGTGAATCCCAGTTTTCCCCTGCATGTGAGGCAGGTCCCAACAGTGTAAGAGTATGAATAGCTGGGTGCAAGACTAGGAGGTAGGTGACATCATGGGTTGGTGTGTCAGGCATACTGTAAGCGGATTGGAGCCGTGTGGCGTGGGTTTGCTCCTAGTTTAGCACAGCTAAGCTAGGGAGTGTGTCTAAACCTGCCCAGCACTCTTTACAAAGTGTAAGCAGGTGTGCGTGCCACACAGTGGGTTTTATACTAAGAAAACAGAAGTTATACCAGGAAATAGCAACAGTGTGTACATTTGAGCACTATGTTTGTGCAGCACACACACGGGCTTAAACAGGAAGGCAATGCGAAGGAAAAACAGCAGTGGGAAGTTAATTAAGGAGAATTAGCTTAGCTGGCAGGTGAAATGTATCAGAATCAGCCAATTACACAGACAGCAGACCAGCCCAGCACACCACTATAAACTATGCAAACACCTTTCCCCCTTGTTTTTCTCCCAAAAACCCTGCACCACCAGTGTATACAAATGGAGAACTTTTACAAAACGAAAGCAAGAGAAAAAATGTTAGGGGCTGCTTTTGCTGTCATAAACCAGCATGTGCAAGAGGCTGAGGGTGGTGAGGATGTGAATGCTAATGACCAACCCACAGTGAGGAGGAGGAGAAGGGTGTACAGACCCAGGGAAACCTACCAGGGGCTACATGAGCTGGAGATAGTGGAGCGCTATAGGGTGGACAAAGACCTCCTACAGCATATCGTTGAGCTGTGCCGGCTACACCTCAGACACAGAACCAACACAGGGAAACCCATCCCAGTGGAAACCAAGGTATGTGTAGGCTTAAGAATACTAGCCACAGGTACCTTCCAAAGGCCAACTGGGGATATCATGGGGATCTCACAGGCATCAGCATCCAGGGTACTCCACCAGTTCCTTGATGCTATGTCAGCACATGCTGGTGAGCACATATATTTCCTCAACACCCATGAGGCATTGGCCAGCAATATGCGTCTCTTTCAACAAATAGCAGAATACCCTGAAGTAGTGGGTGCTATAGACTGCACACACATACACATAAAATTACCACCCCATGAGCAGGGCAGGGTCTACATAAACTGCAAGGGCTTCCCCTCCATCAACTGCCAGGTCGTGTGCGATGCCCAGGGCATTATAATGAATGTGTGTTCTGGAAGCCCTGGGAGCTATCACGATTCCCACATCTGGCATCTGATGCAGCTGTACCAGAGATTCGCCAGTGGGGACATCCCATATGGGCACCTAGTGGGGGATGCTGGTTATGCACTGGAGCCATGGCTAATGACACCCATCAGAAATGCACACACACCCGAACAAGAGCTCCATAATGAGGCACATGCACAAACAAGAATCATAATAGAGCATGTGTTTGGGATGCTCAAGTCACGGTTCTGGTGCCTGGACACATCCGATGGAGCCTTGCAGTACTCCCCAGCTACATGTACCCAAATTTTCATGGTATGTGCCATGCTACACAACATGATCCCGCGGAAACAGCTGCAGCAGGAACAGTACTGGGCAGGGCCACACAGCCCCCCACCATTGCCAAGGCCAGCACAGGCACAGAGAGACTCAGAGGAGGAACAACCTAAGCCTGCACTTGTAGGCAGAAGGAGACGTGCACAGTATGCCTTGGCTTTGGCAAAGAGGCAATGCATAGCACACATACTGACACAGTAGGAACCCAGGGAATGGAAACTGTCTCTGACTCGCACGTACAGTAACAGGTATGCCAAAAATGATACTACCTGTGCTTTACCATGTATAGGGAGTGTACTATGTGCATCGGACATTGTCACATAGTCAGCTCTCCAGAACTACCCTCAATACTGACACAGCTGTAAGGTAAGTCACCCTTCCTATCAATCACTGAATGCAGTAGTATGGTCTGCTAGTTGTATCGATGGTATGGATGTGAGCATGCAAGGAAGGGAATTGGGTGGCTGAATGGGATGGCAGCAGACAGTGGACAGCTATATGTGCAGTATGAAACCATAACAAATACTGGTGTCAACAAAGTAGGTAGTAACAGACAAGGTGAAAAACCCACTGCAGGACATGTGCTGGCCCAAATGTGTGTCCATAGGGCACACACATGCATGTCATGGAGGTTCACGTACCCAACAACAGTCCCACCCAGCCAGCAGGACAGGTGTAGATGAACACAAGGAAAGGCTGTGCTAAGGTCTTCAATGTATGGCAATGGAGATCAACCCCCCCTCCAGACCTACACAGAGAATAACAGGTTGGGAAGTGGGATGTCATTCATGAAGGGTAGGAAGTCTGAAATGGCAATGTAGGTCAATAAAACCTATAAACTGTACTACACTGATATACCTGTAGTTTGCAGGATAGGTCAGAATACAGTTTTAAAAGGAAGCCAACAGACTACCAGAAATACCAGTGTGGTCAACAGTTGGCAGGTGTGCCCCCCCAAACCCTATGTAGAAATGTATTAGCATCCATGTGTTGGAATAATAACATTGAGCACACAGTACCTGAGCTTGCCAAAGTAGAAGGATGGATTGTGGCATGTGTACAATATGCAGAGCTCTGAGTGTCAGGTTGATGTGTGGAGGCCAACAGGGTATCTGAAATATCAGGTGGGTATAACAGAAATGTCTACAATTGTCAGGTGTGCCCCCCCTCCCCAATCTTATGTAGTATAGCAGTAGTATCTATGTGTGGGTATCACAGCAGCAGAGTACAGAGTACCTGAGCTGCCCCCAGTTATAAAGATAGAATGTTGCATGTGTACAATATGCAGAAATCTGAGTGTCAGTTTGTTGTGTGGAAGCTAACAGAGTACCTGACATAATCAGGTGGTTGTAGGACATTTCCACAGTTGTGATGTGTACCCCCACAAACCCTATGTAGAAATGTATTACCAGCCATGTGTGGGAGTAATAACAGTGAGCACTGAGTACCTGAGCTGGTCAAATCAGCAAGATGGATAGTCGCATGTCTACAATAGGCAGAGTTCTGTGTGTTAGGTAGTTCTGAGTGGTATGCTATGTGAATGTGTTCAGCAAATAGCCATGGATGGTGTGTCCTGGTGTCCAATGGTCAGCACTGCTGATGACTGGGCCAAGTCCACACAACTGCAGTGCCAAACAGACTGGTATCCAAGCAAGACATGTTGCAGCAGTAGACCATATGATTTGTACAGATGTCATAACTGTCACCATCTGGAAGATGGACATGGCATGAGTGTTGGCCCAGATGTACACACAGTACACAGGTGGAAGTACCGTAGAGAGAGACTGTTTAAAATTTCACAGTGAAATGGAGACAGCCTCCATTTGTACATACAGATTCACAGCACATCAGTTGGTTGTGTAGTATGGGAAACTAAGATGTACTGTAGACAAACACTGGCAGTCCACAAAAGGCAGAGGTATGATGTATGTAGAAGCTAGTGGTGTACATCCACTAGCCAGCAGCAGGGGAAAGGGCCATGTATACCTGTGAGGTAGTTGCAAGTAGCTACCCTAGCACACATGCAGCCAGTCCGGCCCAACATCAGCTTCAGGTTACACACAGGACACCTCCCTGCTGCTGTGAATGAGTACAATATGATCCCCACATTACTATGTGAATACTCACAGAATGCAGCATGCTGAAGAGGTGTCCCACGCAGGTGTGTCCATAGCTGTAAGATGCACCCTGCCAGCATCCACACCAATGGATTGATAAGGACAGAAACAATTGCCATCACCACCTTGCACACCTATCCTGTCAACCCAGGGGAATACATTGCCTTGCAGCCTGGGTCTGTACAACTGACAGAATGCACTGGCCTGCTACAGATAGCCTGCATCAGTACCCAATGCCCCACTGTCCTCTGTCACAGGTCTGTGTCATGTCTGTACCACCACTGTATGTTACCCCATGGACTCCCACATAATGACAAAACACAGTCCACAGAACACAAATGCAAGGACATGTTGACAGATCTCAGTAGTATGTTCATCATGTTCCAATGCATGAACTGTGGACCAACCTGTACATACTGCTGGGATGGAGTGGCAACTATATACCTATCAGATATCATGTGCATAATGGTAGGAAGAGGACAGATTAATGGGGGGTAGCATTGGCACCATGGAGTGTGTGAAGGGTGAAACCCTGATGTGTGCATATACTTATCATAGCTTCAAACACTGGGCTGGGTGGCCACAAACCTGCTTGCAAACCAAATTGTGAAGGGTTAATGAACAGAATAATGAGCCCTGCCTCTGGATAACCTCAGTGAGTCTGAATACCTGGGAGGTATGGCCACAGCACGATATGGCCATTCTGTCATGGTGATAATTGTAGAGGCATGGGAACCACAGCCACAACAGCACCAAGGTGCTGGACCATATACACAGACTCATCAGCAAGTGTCTGCAGTTTCCACACAGAATGACATGAGTGTGCAAGAATATGTAGGTTGCTCACCACATTATTGGACAAAGCTGCATTCAACTTGTAATTTTCAGGAACCTACTGCCAGCAAAGATGTATACCTGTCAGTAGTTGATGTCAGTAGTTGATGACATAAAACATCAGAGGGTAAAACACCACATATCACTGAGTATTCCTGCCAACACCAAAACCATGTAGCAGAAGCACCACAGACACAATTAGCAACAATCTCACTAGCCTTTGCCCAATGTCGACCCACATTGTCAACCAATCTACAGATATCCTGCAGAAGCAGGTTACTAGCTGTAGGTGTACAGCACAAATACCTGCACTGGAGTACAACCTCTCTGGAATGGAGTCACCCATGCAATACAGACACTCATACTGGGCATGTTCATGCACTTAGAGAAGGGAAGGCCATGTCAGAAAACAAATTACAGAAGGGTCATACTGGGCATGCTCACATACTTAGAGAAATGAAGCCCATGTCTGGAAACAACTGTGGACTATACACAGAAGTCAGTCAGAGATGTCTGTGCAATCTGTGCAAACACTTCACATTGCACACCAGTCATGCTCTGCACACACAACGGATGAGAATATGAACATATATCTAAGGGCAGCACACTATAACAGCTCAGACATACACATAATAGATGTGGAAAGAGAGTGACAGACAGTGACAGACAGCTCCCTTCTCATGAGGCCTGTCCCACACAGCATACTCCCATTTTGCAAAGACATATGATGTGCAAATGTCCATCACTGTACACAATTGGCCCTGGTAGCCTTCCAGTCAGTACACCTTACTTTGCCTTTCTTTGGCAAGCCTGCTGATGTCATTCCCTGTGAAATACACCTATGGTGAAGGAGTATCCCAATAATCTCTGCGGTGTGTTCTGTAACTGCATAATGCTCTAGTGTGCTATAGTAGTTAGGTAGGTGTTCTAATCCCATTCGTGGCAACTGTGAGTCTGTGTGTGCATATGTGTAGGGCCCAATGCTTTTGAGGACAGTCATTACACCTGTCATTCCCTTTCTTTGACAAGCCTGCTGATGTCATTCCCTGTGAAATACACTTATGGTGAAGGAGTATCCCAGCAATCTCCATGACACATTATATAACTGTGTAATGCTCTAGTGTGCTGTAGTAGGTAGGTGTTCTAATCCCATTCATGGCAACTGTGTGCGTATGTGTAGGACCCAGTGCTTTTGAGGACAGTCAGTACACCTATCATTGCCTTTCTTTGACAAGCCTGCTGATGTCATTCTCTGTGAAATACACCTTTGGCGAAGGAGACTCCCAGTAATCACTGTGGTGTATGCTACCTAGGTAGGTGTTCTAATCGCAGGCATGGCAACTGTGAGACTTTTGGTGTGTGTCCATTTGTCATACATATCCTGTGTGAAGCACAAAGCAATGTGGAGCGGGTTTTGCACTTTTCCTATTTGTTGGGCCTATTAAATGTCATAATGTCCACCTTACAAGCATAACAGATATCAAACGCCACAGTGTCTGGGGTACACAAGCTATACCCCCACATTTAACATCATGGCATGGGGAACAATATAGGCAACACCGGTATTACCCAGAGAACACTCTGCACCCATGTCTCGGACACAGACACACTTGGCCAGACAACAACCACTAAGTTGGTAGTACCCTGCATATTGCCCCCAGATGGGAACGATGGTGTGATTGTAGTGGACTACAGAGGACATGGCACCCTGTCCCATCCCTAAAATAGGCAATGCATTGCATACAGTGCTCCATCGCTATGTTCCCCAATGGACACCTGCTACAACTGGCAAGCCAGCAAATGTTACCCACAAAGGCCATGCCATGCCGTATACACATGCCCTGTATGGACAGATGCCACTGACACCAGTGAATACTGAGGTGGTAACAGGGGTAAGCTGCCTGAAGGTATCTGGGTGTACATTACCATTCAGTTCACCTTGGGTAAATGCAGGCCTACTGATTCCTGCCATACAGACTGTTCTGTTTGTCAGTGCGATTATGATGGTTTCACTCATGCCTTTTTATATCACAGATGCATCCCATTGTGTCTACTTTGGTATGTACCCCCTAGGGATTGTGTACAGACTGTAGATGGAGGCTGCTGGACTGTACATCTGCATTATTGACAGTTGATTGCTTGTTATCCTGTGACCCAATCTGTGTCTACTGTTGTACTACTTGAAGGCCTTGGCCTGGACAGCAACATATGTACTCCTTTCCAGAATACTGTATACCTTTAAATGTTAGACAGTTGCATTACTCTGTCTAAACATATTTCAGAGTATACACAGCTATATGACATGGCATACAGTACTGTAGTAGTAAACAAATAAAGCTTCCCCATGCATGCAAACCTGTGTGATGTTATATCCCGTGACCTGTCTGTTGGTATATGTTGCAGGCAACAGGTGTCACTTGTATGTTTGGCTTATACAGTGACCATGTGGTATGCTGGTGACTGTAACCATAGTGGCTGTACCATATTGCCTGCACTCTCTACATATGTATCTCCTATACTTATGTCTGTGTATGTGTAGTTACACACACACACACACATATATATATATATATATATATATATATATATATATATATATATATATATTATGTGTATATATATATATATATATATATATATATATATATATATATATATATATATGTAATGTATATATATATATATATATATATATATATATATATATATATATATATATATATATATATATATATATATATATATATATATATATGTATCTGTCCACATTGTACATCCTCTATGGTAGTCACACTGCACTGTATGATATGTTACCAATACCAGCCTGACAGCATACAGGTGGGATGGAGTACTGTTAACATCCTGTGCCCATGTTGTGTCAGGTCCTTGGTTTGGGATTTGTGTTCCTTTGTCAGTGTAGGGAGCAATGCTTTTGATGCCATTCACAGACACTACAACCTCCATTGCCCTACTCTGGCAAGTCTGCTGACATCATCAACTGTGAAATACACCTCTGTGGAGAAAATATCCCAGTAATCTCTGTGGCACGTGCTATAACTGTGTAATGCTGTAGTGTGATAAACTAGTTAGGTAGGACTTCTAATCCCAGCCATGACAACTGTGTGTGTGTGTTTGTAATTTGTAACCTGTGTGGAGGTGACTGTGACTCTGTAACACCTGGACCCATTGAGTAGCCGGTTTTGTAATTTTCCTATATGGTGGCCATATTATATGTCACAATGTTCACCTTACAAGGATGACAGATGTCAATCAGCAGAGATGCTGGGGTGCTAATCCACACCCCTACATGTGATACAAGGCCTGGTGAACAAAGTAATCAACCCTAGTAGTACACTATGAACCTGTTTCTCATACACAAACACACCTGCCTAGACAACTGCCACTATGTTGGCATTACCCTGAATACTGTTCACAGATAGCAAGCATGGTGTGATTGCAGTGGGCTATAGAGGGCATGGCACCCTGTCCATCAGTACAATAGGCACATAACTGAAGACAGTGCGCCTTGACTACGATCCCCAATGGATGCCTACAACATCTGTGGTGCCATCAAATGTGATCCACAAAGGACTGTCCATGAGCACGCCCTGCCACAAGAGGTCAGGAGTGGCACATGTGATGATAATCTGTGTACATAACATGGGCCAGACCCCTCAGGTACAGTTCCACATGTCACTGTACATGCGTGTGGGAGGTATGCACATCCCAGACACCATCTGTGTTATGGACTAAGGAACACATACATGGCAAGCAATGCACAGCATTGCCCACACGCAATAGTTTCACAGGTGACTGGATGTTGAATACAATACCCAGCTATGTGGAGAAACCAGACACTACACCCCTGAGCCACACTGCAGACCATTATCATGTCACCTGATGCCAAGGTATACCCATCACCTAGCCTTGTATATCCATCTGGCACAGTCGACTGCTACACACCCGCGAAGCAATGCACCCATGCATGTCAGTACTTGCACCCTGTGTCTGTGTGTGTGTTGTATGCTGCCTATGACCACATTCACAATCACTTCAACCCCCACTGGCATACTGAAGCATGCTGTCTGATATCAGACACCTCCACATACCCTTTGCTCATATAACCTCTGTATAACCCCTGAGGTACATGTGATACCTGCACAGTACTGTGTTGTGGCAATCTAACTAGTAATGAGTTTTATCCCTGGCCCTGCCAAGTGTGTCAATGTGTGTGCATCCCTGTGAGAGTGTGGCTGTGTTGACGCTGACACCTGTTCATGCAAACAGGCACATGTACTAGACCTACCGTGTATCTACCATATCACTGTTGCAGATGTCACTCACCATATGTTTGGAGGACTCCTTAACATGTAATGTATGTGGCGCATCTAATGACTGCGTAGACATTTTTAGCAGTACATAGTCAGTCAGGGTTTTGATACCCTGGACTGGTAGGTGTGTGCCACAAACATGCTTACGTTTTACTCTCCCAATCCTCCCTGAGTAATCTTTGCCTCTGTCTGCCTCTCTCACTCCCTCTCTGGTGGATGTGGAGACTTACACCTGCTTTGCTTAGGCAGCAGCATGTGTATTGTCAGTGATGCTCATGATCAGCTGATGGCCTCTGCACGAATTGCAGCCCTCCTCTAGCTGATTGCATGTGGAACAGATGTGGTAACATTCCCATAGCCAATTGCATGAAAACACACTCAAATATCTAGGAACATCATGTTGGTGTTGGGCCTTTGCATTCACTGTGAGCAGGAACTAGATCTGTTGTTTGGCAAACAGCATCACAGATGGATTGAGGACTTACCTCTGACAACATACACTGTGGTAACAGGCCAACACACAGGAAGGAGATGTGCCTGTCTGACTACAGACTGTAAGTGCTGCTACTATACTGCAGTTGGGGTAATGTTGGTTTAACAGGGTGTGTGTGGATATGGCTGCCCTACATGGTTTAATACTTGTCATGTCAGTACTATGTTTATGAGGAATCCCCATCTGTAGGGTCATCTGCAGACTGGGCAGTGTGTGGTGCCTTGTGTTCCTTCCTTGTGTTACCCACAGAGCACCTATCTGTCAACTGCAGAAGGTAGTGTGAGGATTGCAGTCAGTAGATGGTGTCAGCCAGGAGAGTTACTGACTTCATATCCCTCATAGGACATATGTTGGAACAAACCCTGTTACGACAGTACATGTATGAGGTTAGGCAAATGCTCTGCCCACTACACTATTGCTGTGCTGCTTCATTTGCATATATCTTCCTTGTTATCCTCTTTTGCCTTTTAAACTGCTTTAACCATGGCTAAGCGATGGGCACACCCGCGCACCTACGGTTAGCTGTACTCAGAATTTAAAAAATAAATAAATACAAGGGTTTCTTCATTTTATTTATATGTACTGTTGCTGTTGTACACATGGGGGACTGTTGATGGGGGTATGCGGACACCTATAAGAGTCTCGCTTATTTATTACCACTTTCTGCTGTTCTACATTGCAGGGGCATGTTTATTCTGAGAGCTCTGCTCTCAGACACACCCCCTGCACTCGTACATGCTCTGTGTAAGCCTAGGAGCTCGGGCAGCGTGCCTTATTAATATGCATGGCATGCTGCCATCCTCCTCCTACACGAGCACTTCCATGCAGGACTAAGCTAGTCCTGCACAAAAGATTAGTGAATCCAGGGGTTTATCCTTCATTGCTTTAATGATGTATTCATCCAAATATCCCTAAGAATTCCTGCAATAAGTGTTTTTTTTTCATTATGTTCCTGTACTATATTTTTCTAATTTTCTCATGGTCATCTAGTGTTATCTTCTACATACAAATCTTAGACTGGTATTTTTTACTTCATTGTTTTACAAATGTCTTAATCCCTTCAAACTCTACATTTCCCACAAGTAAGCATATTTCATAACAAGAATATTTATTGTTAAATTGTTCCTCCCTTCTTTTTTACCTTTCCAAACCCATAATATAACGATGTAGCATATACTGTCAGATGTATTAGTCTCAAACCTCCTTCACCTTTACCAGATACTGCACCTCTCTATTACCTGGGTTTAAAACTGATCCACATGTTATATTAAATACTGTGTGCAATACTTCCCTTTCTTCACTGCTAGGCATCACATAAATATTCCTTAAATGCACCAATTTTCTTAACATTGCAGAATTTATCATGTAAATATTCTTTCTGAATGATAATTTGAAAACTTTCCACCACACACTTATTTCTTTTATTTATTCAGTCATTTTTTTCCCACTGCTCTGTGATTATTTTTATTTTACCAAATGTAATTCCTACAACCATAAGTTCCTTTAAAACTGTCTTTAACTTTCGCTGTGTCTCTTAATACTTTATTCTCTCCTTATTTATTCACAAATCTGAATTCTCTATTTTTCATTCAGTTTTGTTATACTTTTTCTAATCTATAACTTATTTTTATCACCATTATTACATCATTTGCATAAGATTAAAAAAATGGTATGTTAATCCTATTCTTCAGCCAATATTTTCCTCCTTGCAATTTTTGGCCTAATTCTCATACTATAACATTCATAATTAGTAAACCACCACCCCAAACAATTTAAGCTAGCAGCCAAGGACCACATTGGTAGACACTGGTCATGCCACTGTACTTCCCTGATTATTACCTTTATAATTCTGCCAAACTAATTTTCTAAAACCTAGTATTAACTAACTTAGCATTAACTGATTCGGCCTGTGCTTCCTATGTAACCTTCTAATGCTTCTTCTATACCCTGTTCCCTGAAATTCTTATATAACTTTTTAAGTCTCTGCTACTGAACATACAAACCCCTATATTTAGCATACTCTCTCTTTTTAAACCAAAAACATACAACTCATTTCGATTTTTAACATTAACCTTTTTGTATATAGTTACTTGCTTTATCTTTCAATAGTATACATGTATATATTTTTTTGTATTCTAACTACCCAAACTTTCCTATTGTGATTTTTTTTTATGGAAATGTATCTGTCTTGCTGTGTTTTATTTGCATTGTAAAACTTCAGAGCTTTCCTCCCCAGGCCTCCGCTGAAAAAGAGCAATAACTCAATCGAATACACCCAGTCAACAAATGTAAAACAAATAAATAAATAGTACAAATAACACACTAATCATGGAGCACAGAACCTCTGCCTTACCTTAATTTCTGAACTTTACCAACCATGCACTGAATCAGTCACCTTACTGTTAACATAGACTGAGTTTATTGTATTCAATTAACTATCCTAAATTCCTATTGAAAACAAATTTTATATAAACTTTTATGCTTTGCATTGTGAAAAGTCTTATGAACATCTCTCACAATCATTTTTGCACCAGTTTCCCTTTCTTATTATATCCTCTACTATTTACCTTATGACTGGCACCATTTCTTTAAATCCTGGAATGAAACCATTCTGTAACACACTTTCAAATCTTCTTTGAAAAATATTTATTAAAAATCTTGTAATCCATATTATTCAAGAGTATCTCCAGATTAAAATAATATGTTTTCACTTTTTTCCATGCAAATTCTACCACCCCCTCATATATTTAACTTCTTATAAAACCTTAATTCCTCCATTTATTTAATACTTTAAAAATCTTTTTCTCCTACAGTCTTTCGACTTTATATAAATATTAAAACCTTACCATCCTTACCGGGCATCTAAATCTAACTAAGTGCTGTATTTAACTCCTCCAAAGTACTTTTCTTTCCAAATTTGCTTTGGCATGTTTGAAACTTTTTAAAGTTCAATTTCACTTGCTGTCTCCCTTTCTTTTTAACATACATTTATTTTATGTATTCTTCTACAATAGACATGATTTCTTCCTGTTTATGCATCATCTTACTGTACTTATTGATCATCTATCTTAATGATTTTCTTTTCTTTCTGTACTAACTTTTCCAATTGTGGAGTGGCCTCTTCTTTCTATCATTTTAAATAATGTTAATGTATGTATAATATTTTTTTAAACTTTGTCCCTATTTTTCCTGCACACTTCTTTCTTAAAAATGCTCTGCACTGTTTTTCACCAATTATTCCCATTATTGCATATATTGTCTCCTCATTCCTCATTTTCCTTGTTAATATGTTAAATTCCAAAAATCGAGTTTTTATACTTTGCTTTGAAAAATAATTACCCTTCTGTCCAAGAATTATTAAAAAAAATCATACTCAAATAGTCTTTTCACATAAAATTCTCGGTGCCTTTCTGTTATTTTTAAACCTTCTATTTCCATCCAGATCACAACATAATCTGAAAAAAAAAACTGTTATTAAACTGCCTGTGTTTACTTCCTTTATTCTCTCTGATACTAAAGAAGTAATCTACTTCTGTTTTATATTTCTTCTTCTATAATCATATACTAGATACTCCTTTCTAACCTATGTTCAAATTTCCCTATTTCATTACATCTTTCATTTATTAACATCTTGTCTAATGTTGTGTTCCCTTTCACATAAATCACAATTAAACATTTTACATAATTATAACATCCATATTTTCTATCACATAAGATTTAATATCCTCACACAACTGTTCCCTCATAGTCATTTAGACATATATCCATATTACTCAAAACACACTCTTCACCCATCTTATGTCTATGACTGTAACTCTCCCTGTTCTTACTATGCAGTAATCAAACACTGTTACTTTTTCATTAAATAATATTACACCTGAACAAAGGTCCTGACTAGATTCCATATCACTGTTTTCCCACAATTTTTTTGTCTGTATTTTATTTGTTTCATTAATAAACCTCAAGCCTTGTAATGCAATGATATCAAACATCAAGTGTACTACACCACTGCAACACACATATTCTTCTAGCATAAATTGTTATGCTATTGAGATTCAGTGAGATCAGTCTAACATTTCTATTTCCCTTCTTAGCCAGTACGTCAAAATCTACTGCCAATCATTAGCGGTCCGGAGTTCCGCTGTGGCGACCCCTAACCGGGAAAAGCCAAAAGAAACAAACAATTCTCTCACCTATAGATTGTTTCTGATATTGAAACCTTTCTTTTTCACTTTCTAATGCCTCCTCTGATTGCTCATTTACTCTAAGTAATGTGAAAGTAGTCTTTATCTCAACTTCTACTTCTTCTACTCTAATTAGCGTATTATTTTCTATGTTCTACAATTGTTGCACCTCAGCACTCTCTGATACTAAACTTTCCTGTACGCCTACCCTTTGTCCTTCTCATTTCTCATTTTTGCCTTCAGAAATACTCTCCTCTGTAAATAAAACATGTCACTTCTTCCTTATTTGTAGTTTCCTGTCCTTCTTTATAACTAAATCAAAAATGACAATTTCCTTTCAATTTTTACATTCTGCTTTACACCTCTTAATTCTGTGTCCCTTTTTCTCACATTGGTAACATCTAGTTGTTTTATATTCATGTATTAAATCTGATGTTTCTCCACAAAAGAAGCATGCTTTAGGTTATCCAAAATAACTTACTCCTGCTACAGAAATAATGCCAGGCAAATATAAAATTTCATTTTTCCCATTTTTTTTAATTACTTCTGATATCCTCCTCCATTCCACACATTGATATAATCTTTAGATTTCATGAAATTTAATAGATTCACATATACTTTCTAAAAATGCCTTACGAAATTTTTCTCAATTTCATCAGCTGCAAATTGTTTGCATACTTTTTATACAATTTTGTTTCCTCACCTGTTAAGATACAATCATCAAAAGGAAAAACATTACATTTCTTTCGCATTGAAACAAAAATCTTTGGATTAAGGTATCATTTTCAAAAGTTATGTTGCAAAATGTCTTGTTTCCAAGATGTATAAAAGATCTAAAGTCTTGGACACCATAGTGTAATGAAACTATTATATTGCCCTACAGATTGAATCTATCAATAACACAGTGTGTGTGCCTGTGTGTTAAGCTTGATACTTAGCATTAGCTATTGTCTTCAATTCTTCATTTGTACTTTGTCCTGCTTGCTTATATTATCCTTCACTGCCAAAGGGTATGACTTTCTTAACTGGCTTTCATTGTTGTCCATATTGGCTTTCATTTTATCTTCAAAATATTTTCCTCCTCTTCTGTAAATTCACTAAAAATCCTGTCATATTGTGCTATGGAATCATAGAATATTCTGCCATTTCTGACTGTTGTATCAGTCCAACTAATTTTTCTTCACAAATATCACCCAATTGCAACTCTGCAATCAACATATCCTAGTTCAAATATTCATTCCTATGTAGCTTCTTCCTTAGCCAAATCAGTTGAAGTCACTAATTCACTGCTCTCTCTTTTTTTAATATCATTATGTTCTTGCTCATCAATGCTTACAATATCTCTTCATGAAGACATACTGAACTCCTTTACGCTACAGCTCCTCCCAACTACCCTCCCACTAGGAACAGCAGTTATGTGTGCTCTCTACTGCCCCTCTCAGAAGGAGTTGGGGAATTTTCCCTTGTTCCCTGGCCAAATTTTCCCTAATCAATATAAATAATGCCTCAGGTGTCCCCTGAAAAGAGGTCACTATCCAAATGGGACTAACCTGGTCAACATAAGCAAATAAATAAATAAATAAATATCAAACGCGCACACATTACAAAGTATATGGGGGAAGAACAGTGCCTGGATCTGGTAGGAGGATGGGAATAGAAGTGGGGGAGCAGCAATTATATTGATAATACCAAGTGAAATAGAGGGTATAAAGGGGGCACATTACAGACTCAGGAGAAGGAAGGGATTATGGAATTTTGGTCACAATTAAATGTAATGAAAGAATGAATGAATGCATGACATATGGTAATGCCAAAGGAATGTATGGCATTGCATGTGATTGAACTGATTTTTATAAATGTCAGCTGTTGGCTAGGTTGTCTTACAACAGATGAGAAAGGATCCATCACAGACATATTATGAGGGACTAATTAATAAAACTCAAATAAGAGTTTGTAAAATAATGAAGAAAATGAAATGAGGAAAGCTGTAAAGCAGTACCTAAAACCAGGGATGCAAACTGTAGATAACTGGAGAAAGCAGCAGAAAGTGAAGAAAAGAGCTAATCTAAATTACAGGCACCATTCCAGAACAAGACACCATGTTATGCTGTGGGAATCACAGATATGTGGCAAAGGTGGTAGGAGATGAGCATGGGTGCAAGCCCAACAACCATGATCAGTTAGTCAACCCAGGGCAGAAGTATCACAGAGACCAGTCCTGATGGTGGTGGGGACAGGGACAAAGAAGGGGACAAAAAGACATCATTATAATTGCATGGAATATATTGGAGTCTAAAAGTCTATCAAATGGAGAAAAGATGCATAACAACCTAAAAAGGTACCATGCAGGAAACTGCTGGTACTGCTGACAAAGTAAAAAGTTAATGAAAGACAGAAACTTACTGAGTTGTGAATTTCCAAAAAGTGAATAGGACCATAACGCATGAGGAGAAAAGTCAGGGGAGCACTTCTACTTAGGAAAAGTTCTCAGGTAAACCCTAAAAGATGAATAAGTCGTGAGAAGGGGAGATGGATCATCTGTAAGGGAAGGATATGGGAGCACAGGGATGGACAATAGGTAACTTAACTTACATGCACCAAATAATGATAATTTTGAATTCTTCACCAACATTTTTGAGAAAATGGAACAGATGTGAAAGAAATGGGTGGAAGTCATTGAAAAGAGTTTGATATTATAGTGGAGTTAGGAAGTGAAAGGCTATATGGGAAAAAAGAATACAGACAGAGCATGAATGAAGATGTGAAGAAGAGCATGATGGGAGGGTTGCTGGAAAGACCAGTGGAGAGAGATACATCCAAACAAAAGGGAATATACATTTTTATGAAATAATCTGGTCTAAGATAGTAGACTGGACAGGTATTTGGGACAAGAGACTTGAGAAAGAGTAATGGGGGTTAAGATATTGGACGGCTACCTATTCAACCATGCAGCAGTTAAATGCATAAGGAGAGAGACAAACCAAGGTAGGTTGGGGTGGTGATGGGCTAGTTATAAATGCAAAGGCCAGGAGGCATTACTTCAGCTTGCAGAGGAAGCAGTCCAGGAATGGGAACAGGGAAATTAAAGCCTAGAAGTAACTTCACTGGATGGGACAAAAACAACAGTAAGAGGGAGATCATGAGGAAGGGGGGAATAATAATGACAACAATACACAAGAGGTAAAGATAATAAAAACACTTCCAAGTCAAATGCAAAGGGAAATATGGAGAAATCCAGAGGAGAGAGACAATGCAGAGGGAAATGGTGATTAAAAACAGAGCTGGAGGATAAATGTATTTTGGCTGTAGAAATGGAGAGATGACAATGAGAAAAATTACTGGTAGGTAGGAGGAAAGCAGCATGAACAAACCAGGCCAAAAAAGTAACTAAATAAACAAATCAAGGAGAAATGCAAGTGCCTTGAATTATAGATGAATTAAGAACAATATTGGAAGAGGTCTGGTAGATCATCAATGTGCTCTGGCAATTCTACTGGAGCCTACACAAACAGAATGATGTTTAGACCTGCAGAGAGTGTATCAGGAAAATAAAACAAAATAAAAACAAAAAATCAGAGAGGAATAAGCCAGCATATGAGTTGTGACATCAGAGATTACTATGGAAGATATCAAAAAGGTGGTGAACAAAATGATGTGTCTAAACTGTTTAAAATGAAGGAAAGGAAAGCAGGGGGACATGGGTGGGCAATGTCTCTGAATTCTACAAACAGGGATTTGAAAGAGTCTGTGGAGTCCTAGAAGAGTAATGTTGCCATTTATGCAGCAAACTAGGATGTTTTTGTATGCCTAAAGAAAGTGGAGAGTGGTTGGAGTAGGAATTATAAGCTTATGTCATTCATTAATGCAGATGTGAAGATTATGGCAAAGCTCATGACTGAAAGACTGGATAAGATGTTTCCAAAAAGGAATATGAAGAACAAAATGTGTTACTAAGCAATATGCTAGTGGAAGACAACTGTTACAGAGTAAATGATTTTATAAAAGGGGAAAGGATGAAGGAAGTAATTGAATTATGTGACCTGCAAAAAGCTTTTGACATGGTAAGCAGAAGTTTCCTTTGGAAAACACTGGAGGATAGAAGGATTTAGAGATGGTTAATGAGTTCAAAGTGATACACAAGGTGCCAGAACTGGAAGCCCAGGCTGAATGAGGCTTGCATGAAATCATGGTAGAGATCTAGACAGGGGTGCCCACTATTACAAGTACTATTCATTCTGATTGTAGAGGCATCAGTACTGAAGATCAGAAGGTACAGGAGACAATGGAAAGAGAAAAAGAAATGAGCACAATTCTTGCTATCTGTAGACGACTGCATATTCATGCCATCCAAAACAGAGACCATGCTGCAGAGGGTACTTTCTCTTTTTGAGAGATTTGAGAAGGCCTATGGGTTAAAATGTAACAGGAAAAAATGGTCACGTTTAGGATAGAAAAAGAATATGGTGCAGGGGAGTACAGCAGATAAAAGAAGTAAAGTTCCTGAGGTTCTATGCCGGTGGGAGGTTTGAGGAGATATTTAGAAGATGATGTAAAACAAATAAAGTACTGGAAAGGATAATCGCCATTAGGGTGATGCTCAATCCAATTGTGCTGCATATTTTAAGAAGCATACTAATAGACTAGGATTCACCTAATCTGGCAGAGGTAAAAAAAGGTCCTAAAGAAATGGGCAGAAGGAGGAAGAGGATGCCAAATATGAAAAATGAAGTTGAGACTAATACGGCAGAATGTTAGATGAGGGGGTTACCATACTTACCAATTTATGGCTTAACATTCACATCATACAGTGGATAAGGAACTGGGAAACAAGCACAGATATGTAGAGGATAAAGAATTATAAAGCTGGTTGGAAGAAGTCTAGAAAAAGAATACTGTAGCCACAGCCAAATGGGGCTTCATGAAATGGAGTGAAGTATCTCAAGGACAGGTTTGAGGGAAGTGTGATGTAGGAGAGGTTAAGGAAGTAAGTATGAGGAGATATGGAAGGAACATGGGATAAAATCGTCGAAACATTTGATGAAAACTCATGGCTTCCTACTGTAATTCCAAGAGTTGTATGTGCAAGTCTATGAATTATGAAGAAATAGTAAAAAAATAAAGGAGAACAACAAACGAGAAACATTGCTGTTTTCCCCCTAAACCTGTTTTTTTTTTTTTTTTTGCAGAGAGTTAATCCCCCTGCACATCCAGTGTGGAGGCAAGTTCCTAGTATACCCCAAACATATACATTCCAACTCCAAGATCACCATACCTCAAAAAATGGAATTCTCAGAGAAACAGTGTATTTTTGCTAATTCAGTCTTCTATTCTGAGAGTTTCACTAATGAGTCAATATATAAAATGGTTACCTAAATCATCATGGAACTCATAAACAAAGACATTGGGAACCTCCAAACACTGGATCCTACCCAATTTGGCATTGTTAAGGGCAGATCTTGCCTCTTGAACCTGGTCAATTTCTTTGAAACAGTCACCAAGGCCATAGACGAAGGGAAGGTAGTCCACACAGCCTACCTTGACCTTGCAAAAGCCTTCGACACAATACCCCACTCGGGCATCATAAATAAGCTCACCAACTTAAATATCAACCCCTATGTCACAAGATGGGTTGCAAACTGGCTTAGGGATAGAACCCACATGGTCAGAATTGCAGGTGCCATGTCAGACTCTAAACCAGTTACAAGTGGCGTCCCACAAGGCTCAGTCCTGGGACCTCTCTTGTTCAGTATATATTTCTCTGAGGTACAGGCTAACACAGGAGGACTATGGCTGACAAAGTTTGCAGATGACTGCAAACTGGGGGCCATAATCGACACGCCGGCTGACACAAGCATCCTCCAAAAAGGTCTCACAGAGACAGATAACTGGTGCCAGAGCCATGGCCTAAAGCTAAATGCCAAAAAGTGCATAGTCATCCCCTTTGGGAGAAACAACGTGCCCACAAATTACCACATAGGTGGTAATCCATTAAGTACGGAAGAAGTAATTAGGGATTTGGGGACCCAAGTAGATTGCAATCTCTCCTTTGACAATCACATTGCCAAAGTGGTTAGAAAGACATTCTATATAGCCCACCTTATCACAAAGGGGTTCACATCTAGATCAAGAGAGGTCATTGTGCCCCTCTACTCATCACTCATCAGGCCCATAAATGAATACAATGCCCCATTTGGGATGTACCTTACCCGACACATGCTACAACTAGAAAGACCCCAAAAGTACCTAACGAAGAGGATCAAGGGACTCAAACAGACGCCCTACGCTGTTAGGCTAAAGAAACTCCAGCTCTACTCAGTTGCTTACCGCCTACTCAGAGGCAACCTGTGCCTGACGTATAAAGCCATGTCCAACCCTGAATTAATGGACATGCTCCACCTCAAGAAATCCAAATCCATCAGAGCTACATCCTCCAGTGACTTAAACCTCAGCACAGAAATAAATAGAACATGCTGGAGGGACAGATTCATATCCCAAAGGCTCCCCTCACTCTGGAACAAAATCCCAATCCATATTAGACAGAGCCCCTCAATGACCCTCTTCAAGAAGAATCTTGACGTTTGGATGGGAGATCGTAAATTTACCCCTGGGATCTCTTCTGTGCCACTGCTAGACAGAGGCACGGTAAGCTAACCTTAAATGGGCTATCTTCTGTGACCTACTATACAGAGGCACAGTCAACTAATCTAAAAAGGGTGGCGAAAGCCAAACACACTCTGGCTAGGCTTGTAAATGCCCTAGGGCAGATAGCCTAGTATCAACCTATGAACCTATAAAGATACAGCTGGTCAGTCAATTACAAAACAGTGGTAAATGGGAATTGATAGACGTTGGCAATGATATGGCCATTGCTGCTTTGATATTTTGATGGACGGTAGGAATAACTATACACGGACAAGGGAAGAAGTAGTAAGAAAGGAAACAACAAGAAAGATAAAGCAAACAAAAATAAAGTTGATTAAGGATGAGTGATAGGAAATAGCTAATAATAATAAATGAAAAAAATGGGAATAAAGAAGTAAGAGAGATGCAAGGGAAACAAACGAGAGGAGGTGGGAAATGGTTAGGATGACAACATAGAAGGGGCAGAGAGAAATCGAAAAAGAAGCAGAAGTACAGGGCAATGTGCACAAACCATTGAGGACAGAAAGAAAGGAGTACACTGCTGTAGTTACAAACATTATGGAAAAGGATGTATGGATGGAAAATAGAAGTGTAGGAGTACGAGTGAGTAGGAAAGACACATGGGGAAGACAGAGGGTTCTAATGACTGCTGCCAGCAGCAAAAATAATACATAAGTGGTTTCTCACACTGATAATACTGGCAAAGGAAGACTAAAAAGGAATGATCTATGTTGGAGATGTTGCTATGAAAAGGCAGAAATTATGCACATTTTTTGGGAGAGTGAGTGGGCAAGGAAATCATAGAAGAAAGAACTATTGATATGGGGAGTAGTCCATGGAAAGAGGAGCAATCAGGATTGGTGGTTATGCATGTGAGGCTGAGATGGGGAGGGTCCAAAGAATCCTAGCAATGGAAAGCTAGTACAATAGGCACAAACTGGTAAAGGAGGCAGATCACAGAGGAAATGGAGCTACAGAGGAGATTCACAATGACTTCTAAAGAGCAGCTAAGTTGAAGGAACAAACCAAGTAACTTGGCAAGAATGGAAGGATGTATTGAAGTTCTACAAGACTGAAGTGGCTATGGAGGAAGAGACTGAAAATAAATAAAGAACAAAAGGAGATAGAAGGGGAGAAGTGGTGGAGTGGATAGGAATAAGACAATAGAAATAAGGTAAAACATGCAAATAAATAAATAAATAATGCATCTATATGACTAGCCACTTATGTAAAATGGATGCACCTATCTAGGAATACACAGGAGTCCAGACAATGTTTTCAAAGAATAACAAAAATATACCACTGACACCTCTGTCTTTTCAGCTAGCAGCATATCTTATCTCAAAATGCTATCAAACACTTTGTTCTATTCTAGAACCACTCATAACATTTGCATAAAGAACATCAGAGCCCCTGCCTTACCTCCCTTCATATGCTCCACCATCACATATCCACTAATCTCTTTAATTAACATCTGCCTAACTTCTATTTCCACACCTTAAACCGACTTATTCATTAAATTTTGTCCTTTTACATCCTCACCCTTCTTGCGCATTTTACTATAGAATATTCCTACCATATCTCTCAGCTCTCATCCTTTGTTTGCCTATAGACCATGCTCACCCTTTAATTTATTTATCTATGCCTGCTTTCCTGCAATCTAGCTTCCATGCAAATAACCTCACCTCATATCTCTGGAACAATGTTTTATTTCCCTTTTCTAATGTCTGCCTCAACTTTTTCCTTTTCCTTCATCTTCAGCTTTTTTTTTTACATCTCTTATTTTTCCCCTTCCCCTCTTCCCCATTTAATTTCTTCACTGCATGCTTTTGCAGACTTTCAATTCTCTTTCTCATTTATTTAGTCTGTCTTTCCTCTTCCTGTAACATACTTAGTCTGTGTCATAATTCTTCCTCTACATGCAGTCTTAATTCCATCCCACCACACTCTCTCCCATAAGCTCTGTATCAAAGGATTCTCTTCCTAAATCTGTTTAACCATACCCATTACCTATCATCCTACTTAACCTATCCTATGTTCACGCCTCCACTTTTTGGAAATCCACTAAGTCTCCCCTGTTTCTTTATTATGCCTTCCCCATTCCATTCTCTAAAGCTCATAGTCCAACAGCCCTCATTCTGCAATCTCTAGCGGCCCCACTTCCTTAGTCATATCTCACAGTGCTGGGTTGCTTACCACATTACCATCTTCAGTGTATCTTCCTTCCTCAGTATCCTCTGTATTTTCATAAACAAGCCTTTACATTTGAAATTGTCATCATAATTTGGCCAAAAAAAAGAGGCCAATTCAACCCCATCTATTATTTCTTATGCTACGCAATTACCTACCCTCCTTCTCCTATTAGACTTCTCATATATTTCCCATCCCAACTTACTTTGCAAGAGCATATTCAACCCCTCTTTTATCATCCACTTCATAGTGGGCAATCCGTCAACTATGTATCCCTTCATCTGCAGCCTCCCCACCTCCTTCATCCTCAAATCAGTTAGCTGCTGCATTGCCACATCCACAAGTCGCTAATAGTTGTAGTAAATATCTGTTACTTTTTAAGCAGATAATTAAGCCAGTTACCCTACAGGTAGTCAACATCTATCACCTTGGTCCCATTTCCCCATTATCTTTTTACAACTATGTTTCCGAATAGGTGACTTGACTGCATGATTGCAGTTTTTGTAGCTACTATATTCATACCCTGCAGGGTGTTTCTGGTTTCTTTACCATTGTGTATCCATTGCATAGCTGTGGAGTTAGTGTTTCTAAATAAAGGAAATAGAGAATAGGTGCAGGGATGGTTTATGTGGTTAATTGACTTAGGGAACTCAGTTTGCATTTGGTCTGGTAGTAGATCCAGTTAAATCCCATCGGTTTATAGATAATTATTACTGTCCACTCTCCTATCCTTCTCCTCATACCTCTTTCCTCTTCTCTAACCCACTTGCCTCTATGAAACCTTCATGAGGGTAGACTTAAAGGGACCTTCAGTGCACTCTACAGGTTCTTCAATGCCCTTCCCCAAATCAGACACATGTGGAGGGTGATGGGCATCCATACCCCATGGTTTCTGTAATTGTTCTCTGCCATTTATGCATTACTTCCCCTCACCAGATCCATGACCTTCTCCATTCTCTACATCTTTTCACCATCTGCCTAGCCTATTCCCCTCATCCATTTACCATGTCTGTCCAGAGTTTAAGAATCTGTTTTTTTTTTCTCTCTTGTCTTCAACATAACTCTTATTCCTGTACCCTACCTTCCTACTCTTAATTTGCCCCACCTATTCCATCCAACCTTTGCTCCTCCATACCTCACACTCACAGCCCTTAAGTACCTCTAAGACTGAAGAAACCTTACCACCAGAAAGTTCTTTTATTTCTTTCCCCTCCGGCCTACTATGTATTAACCCTAGTTCCAATTACCATACTTAATGAGCATTCTTAATAGCTGCTACAGCTAAAACCTCTCATCCAGATAACCTAATCCTGTTAATAATTGTTGATCTACTCTGGTTGCCACCTCTTCAGCTTTGGTCTTATAACACACTTGACTCACTTTACTCTATTCTCATTCTTCAAGTATTTACCCAAACTTTACAAATCTAACCAGTTTTCTCCCTTACATGGCTACCTACCCCATTTCAAAGGCAATCTTTCTAATCTATCCCTCCCAACAAAAAATGTTGTCCTAATCCTATTTTTGCCAATGAAAATAGTAGCCTATTATGTAGCATCATTTGCCTCTCTCACCATGTTTTAGTTATCCTTTGTTGACCAGGTTAGTCCCACTAGGCTAGTTGCCTGTTTTCAGGGGAGACCCAAGGGGGTATTTATACTACTATGGAAGATTTGGTCAGCTCATCAAGGAACTTGCCCCTAATCTTTTGGTAGATGCCATGGGATATTTTACATCCACATGAGCTACAGCAACTTAAGTGGATGAAGCCTTGGTGTAACATTTCATCCAAAGGTCAGCACCTCCCTTATGCTGCACTGCAATGTTAGCAGTCTGGTGTGGGAAGATAACCCACAACCTTTGGCACCAATGGTAAGTGAGTTACCTGTTGCACCACTGACACTGCTAAATGTGGGCTAAAAAAACATCTAACATACAAACATTCCCTATAATTATAACAGTCCAACAAGTAATAAATAAATCCCATATTTATTCCTTACCTTAATATCAAGTGTGTTGTTTAACTGTTGTAGGCTACACACTCAAGTGCACTAGCCTGTTTAAAGCATTTACAGTATTTTTCTGTTAAGTTACTGTTATTCTGTTGAAAAAAGAAAAAAAAAAACAAATCCTTGTTTCCCGCCTTTTCTGAACTAGAGTAGGATAGGATGAAGTATTTTTTTCTCTGCCTTTCTACTTGCGACTGCATATTCTCATTGAAAAGCGAGTTTCTAGCTATTCTAATACCTGAAAAAAGCTTGTTTTTGCATTTTTACTGTTCCTGCACTTCTTTAAATTGTTTTTGTGTTGTTTAACTGTTGTAGGCTACACACTCAAGTGCACTAGCCTGTTTAAAGCATTTGCAGTGTTTTTCTGTTAAGTTACTGTTGTTCTGTTGAAAAAAGAAAAAAAAATCCTTGTTTCTGCCTTTTCTGAACTAGAGTAGTCCAGATTTCAGGTTTTGCTGAATTCTGGGTTGTGGTATAAGTTCCTGTGTTGCCAATATCCTTACTTGGATAGGAGGAAGCTTCTCTGTTCACCAGTGAGAGTGGGGAGCTTTGAGCAGCCTATCTGTCCCTGGAGGAGTGGTCTCAGCCCAGCAACTAGTAGCTTATTGGCCATTTTCGGCTAATTCCTATCTTGTTCAAGTTCCCTGCCTTAAAACCCACATTTGTGCTGTTTTGACTGGTTTTGCATCGTGCAATGTCGTGCAGTGCAGTTTAAGCAGTTTTAAACTATTCCCGGCTCCACAAAGTCTGCTCTTCAATTTTCGAGAGTTTGACTAGTTCTGCTGGGTACAATGTCTTTTTTTAATAACAATTTATTACTTGTTGGACTGTTATAATTATAGAGAATGTTTGTATGTTAGATGTTTGTTTTAGCTCACATTTAGCAGTGTCAGTGGTGCAACAAACTCTCAAAATAAGCACTCAGCCTTCATTCTACAGCCCAGTAAGCACTAACAAACTTTAGTACTACACCCCCTTATACTATCCAGAAGTACAAGGCTCCCTATTCGTCCATTCCGAACAATCAATAAATCAGTTATTTAAACCATCTAGGCATGTCCAAAACGCAGTTTCAGGTATACTCTCCAGTCCAGCTGGTGAATCTGGGAATCTTGAGGCAATGTTACAATTGCCTTATGTACACAGACAACCCTCTCCTCCTTCCAACAAACTCAAATATATGTGAGAGATGCAACTATACAGCCAAACTGGAGGCCAAGCTCTCTCAACCCAAGAGTGGCACAGTCAGTCAGGAGGAGAAGGAAACCACTCGCACCACACAACCAGTCTCACATAGACCAATCGCACCAGCAAACAAGACACATAAACTCACAAAAACATACTCGGAGGCTCTAAATAAAAATCTGCCAAAGCAACAGAGACCTCCAAAGCAGACATCCAAGCAACCGCTACCCCACAACAACTTTCACGTATCACATACTTCACAAAGTCAATGTGCCATGCATTCACAGTCCCTAAGTCTAAATAACACACCTAATACACTAGTAATTGGAGACTCTATTGTCAGGCACACTGACGTCCCACTCACCAGACTGAACAAGGAGAAGGTAAGGTCACTGTAAGGTGCCTGTCGGGTGCCAGGATCCGCTACATAACACAAGCACTCAGTTCACTCCACAGCAGGTACAAATATGACTCTGTCATTGTCCATGTTGGTGTGAATGACCTGAGACATATCTCCCTGGACTACATGAAAAGAGACATAGAGGAGTTCTCTGATCATGTAGCCCAGGCCGGTATGACCCTGACCCTGAGTAGCATCTTGCCCTCACCAAGAATGATGCCACAGTATAAAGACAAAATGATCAATTTTAACAATTGGCTAAGCTATTGGTGTCATTTAAAGGGGATCCAGTGTTTGTCAGCCTGGGATGACATGCTTGACAAGCCACGTTGCTTTGCCAGAGACAGCTTGCACCTGTCACCCTTAGGCTTTCGAATTCTGGCTAAGGCTCTTGCCACTCCCATAGTACCTTTTTTAGGCAAGGCTCAAAAGACAAACCCACCTCCATAGACAATACCAGAAACAAAAAACTAAGGGTAATGCTACTCAACGCCAGAAGTCTAAACCTCAAAATGCATGCACTCGAGGCACTTCTCAGTATGGAGAAAATCGATATCTGTGCAGTAACAGAAACCTGGTTCAAGGCCCCAGAGAGCACCCCAGCACTAGCAGGATTCAACTCATACCATTCTTTTCGGCCCCAGCACTCAGACCGAAATACTAAAGGTGGGGGAGTATCCATTTTCATCAAGGATACACACACCTCCAGGTTAGTGGCAGTGCACGAAGCAGCGGAAAACATCCATGTGCAACTAACAGTAGGTAAAACTGATTTTCAGTTTGTATCATGCTACAGATCACCTACCTTGTCTCAGGACCCCCACTCAGCTTTCCTGAGAACATTGGAGAATATGAAGGTCTCACCAAACACCATGATATTGGGGGATTTCAACTACCCAACCTTTGACTGGGAAAACTACTCAAGTCCCAACTCTTTCGCCCAACGGTTCCTGGAGTTTATAAACTCAAATGCCATGGAACAACTGGTCACCACTCCCACAAGAGGGGACAACATATTGGACTTGGTCATCACCAACATGGGGGCTCAATGTTCCACAATGTTATCTCATTGGTAAGATCATACCATAAACTAATCACAATGGAAATCCGCATCCTGACCCCCCCCCCCCAGCCAAGGAAACCACTTTGAAAAATTTCTCAAAAGCAAACTTCACACTTCTCAAGACCAAGGTGGAAAGTTTCAAAGCCCCCAGGCTAATGGAAAATGCTACCCAAACCGCAGAATCATTTACAAATGCACTCTATGAGCACCTACAGGAATGCATGGATTGTGCCATCCCAAGTATAACCAAGACTCACTCCTCCAAAAAGAGGAGACCAGTCTGGTGGACCCCAGCCATAAACAAGCTATACAGCAGAAGGAGGAAACTATTACATGATAAGGCAAAATCCCAAAAAGGGAAGGCATCCCTGATCAGTACTAGCAAGAAACTTCGATCCCTCATAAAACCATCAAAGGCTAACTTTGAAAGAAAAATCACCAAAGACTCTAAAGATAATCACAAGGCATTCTTTAGCTACATCACGAATCTGAATGGCAACTCTCAGATCTGCTCTGAGCTGGTGCAAAATGGCACAAAATACACTGAACCCACTGACATTGCCAACATCCTGGTGGACAGGTTCATTGCAAACTTCACCGCCCCTTTCCCCCCAAAAGGGCCAGTGTCTATCCCAGAAGAATGCAGTCCCCCAGACATCACAGACACACAGGTGAAAGCAGCCCTCTCCAAAGTAAAAAACACAGCATCAATGGGACCGGATGGTATCCCAGACTGCGTCTTACACGAGCTGCAAAATTAACTAAACCCTCACATAAACTCTCTGTTCCAACTCAGTCTTACCACAGGTTATGTACCCAAAGAATGGCGTACAGCAACAGTGATCCCACTCCACAAAGGTGGCACCACAACAGATCCCGGGAACTATCACCCTATAAGCCTGACTAGCCTGGTCTGCAAGGCTATGGAGTGCATCATCATGGATCTCATAAACAAAGACATTGGGAACCTCCAAACACTGGACCCTACCCAATTCGGCTTTGTTAAGGGCAGATCTTGCCTCTTAAACCTAGTTGACTTCTTCGAAATAGTAACCAAAGCCATAGATGAGGGAAAGATAGTCCACACAGCCTACCTGGACCTCACAAAGGCCTTCGACACAATACCCCACTCTGGCATCATAAATAAGCTTACCAGCTTAAATATTAACCCATATGTCACAAGATGGGTTGCAAACTGGCTCAGGGATAGAACTCACATAGTCAGAGCCGCGGGTGCTATGTCCAACTCTAAACCGGTTACAAGTGACATCCCATAGGGCTCAGTCCTGGGACCCCTCTTGTTTGGTATATACTTCTCTGAGGTACAGGCAAACATGGGAGGACTGTGGCTTACCAAGTTCGCAGATGATTGCAAACTGGGAGCCATAATCGACTCGTCGGCTGACACAAGCATCCTCCAGAAGGTCCTTATGGAGACGGATACCTGGTGTCAGAACCATGGCCTCAAGCTAAATGCCAAAAAGTGCATAGTCATCCCCTTTGGGAAAAACAAAATGCCCACAAACTACCACATAGGAGGTAATCCACTAAGTACGGAAGACGTAATTAGGGATCTGTGGACCCAAGTAGATAGTAACCTTTCCTTTGACAATCACATTGCCAAAGTGGTTAGAAAAACCTTCTATATAGCTCACCTAATCACAAAAGGGTTCACATCTAGATCAAGAGAGGTCATTGTGCCCCTCTACTCATCGCTCATCAGGCCTATAATTGAGTACAATGCCTCATTTGGGATGCATCTTACCTGACACCTGCAACAGCTGGAGAGACCTCAAAAATACCTCACCAAGAGGATCGTGGACCTCAATCAGATGCCCTATGCAGCTCAACTAAAGAAACTCCAGCTCTACTCAGTTGCTTACTGCCTACTCAGAGACGATCTCTGCCTGACGTACAAGGCCATGTCTTACCCGGAATTGTTGGACATGCTCCACCTCAAGAAAACTAAATCCATTAGAGCTACACGCTCCAGGGATTTAAACCTTAGCACAACAATAAATAGGACATGCTGGAGGGATAGATTCATATCCCAAAGGCTTCCCTCACTCTGGAATAGAATCCCAGTTCATGTTAGGCAGAGCCCCTCGCTGACCCTCTTCAAGAGAAATCTTGATGAGTGGATGGGAAATCATAAATTTACTCCTGGGATCACTTCTATGGCCCTGCTGGACAGAGGCTCAGGAATCTAGTCTAAAAGGGAGGTGAAAGCCAACACATTCTGGCTAGGCTTATAAATGCCCTAGGGCAGATAGCCTAGTATCTACCTATGAACCTATGAACCTATATATTTTACTAGATGTGAAGGCTTTATAATTGCTCTTTCAATATCAAGGTGTGTATATTTTATTATGTATGTGGAATTTAAAACTATTATTTTCAATAATAATGTAGCTGTATGTAACAGAAAGGATCTGCTTTCACACACTGATTGCTTCCTATCAAAAACTACACTGCCTTATCTGAAATGGATCTCTGCATATTCTAAGCAACTTGAGTTTAAAAGGTAAAACAAATCTGTTCAATTTGGATACACCAACCTCTAAGGAGTACTAAACCTGCATTTTTGTTCTTTGCATCTTTTCCTGTACTGCTGTTTGTATGAGGAAACATCTAACTTGGAGAGAAAGCTCAGTCAATATTATTGTATTTTCATCTCTATTTTGGATTATAAACTTGGTGAATGGTAATAAAAAATGGAAGAAGTAAATCATTTGTATATAGGACTGTAGAGGAAAGAAAATATACTTTTACAGAGTCAGTAAGTTCAAACCTTGATATTGTGCCTGCCTGTCACCTGCAGCTACTGGAAATTACAGAGGTTTAATGATAGGATACAGTATTCTCCAGAAAGTGACCTTTGTGGGAAATTGGATAGGCTTACAATGGTCCACAAGGGCAGCTGTGGCTAGGAATAATATTATTTCAACACAGAGCTATCTCATTGCCAGCTAACTGTTTAAAATATTTTTTATTCATCCCTGTTATTTCAAAAAGTGGCATGTAGGATTAATTGCTCTTTTGTTTTCTTTTTTCCTGATTTTTATATTATGTAAACTGTTTTCATGTATTACACCATAAACCCTTGAGACTGATATTTTATATAGTAGCATATAATGGTAAATTGAAGCACTGGTGTGACAGTTGCTACTGGACTTTCTTGAAGACAGGCTGGTGGTTACTGTAATTTAATACATTGGTCAGCTCACTGGAAGCGTGTTTGGTGTGTGAGACCTTGGTGCCAGATTGTTCCAGCTGATGGCAGCATGTACTAAGAAAGCAGTTAAATGCCCTGGCACTCAAAAACTATCAGTATCTTCTACTGTGAAAGAGGGAGCACTGTGTGTGTGTGTGTGTGTGTGTGTGTGTGTGTGTGTGTGTGTGTGTGTGTGTGTGTTTTATTCTTTAACTACATATGTGTGTTTGTATAACAAATCCCTGCTATATGCCATGTTTCTGATGTAACACTTTCTTATGCAGATTCTTGTACAGATTTGTATTACTTTCCTAAGTCTGTGCCCTGTACCGCTGCTGTGATAACACCTCTCTGCGGTCTTGTGGCTGTGTGTTTTTATTTTTTATTTTTTGTGTCTTTGTTTAACAGTCTCAGCCAAAACAGACATTTGCTAACAGTGTACACTTTCCTACTTTATACTATACTGCAGATTGTATAGGTTGTTGCTAAACATTTTCCACCTGCCCCCCCCCCCCCCCCACATTCGTATGCATCCACTAACTTTTTCTAAATATTTTGTTGTTTTAACCAGAACAAGTGACAAGTTGCTAAGTTTCATTATGCATATGTTTGCTACTATTCCTCATCCAATTCTTGTTTTTTTACAGTGCTTTTTCCAGACCCACTCATCCTTTTTTATATATTCAGTGATATTCTTCAGATGGGGTAGAGCAATCTGTTTGCAAAAGCCCTTGAACAAAGCTTTAATTTAATCACTTTGTTAACTGGGTAAGCTCACTGGACAATGTCCATTTCAGGGGCAACCTGGGAGCCCTGTCTGATTAATTGGCTTGCTCAGAGTCACACAGTAGACAAATACAGGTGGATGAAATAAAACCCTGTAGATAAAAGGTGTGCCGCTGTGTCAGCCCTCTCCCTGTGTCATAGGCCACTTAAGAGCTTCATGGTTCTACTTTTGTTGTCGCCTGTGGATTTATGAGTATGTAAAAATGTCTGGACTCTGCTTTCCATTAAACACACATATAACTGTAACAATGAAGATTGATTGACAACTGAGTGCCTGTTGCCAAGTCAGTAGATTGTAAATTCCAACACTGAGAAATAAATGGGCAAAGGGATGTTTCCAGCACAAGCTTGACTACAGTGTATGTCTCACTGATTATATCCATGCCATGTAATGTGATCACCTGTTGACTCTGTACAGCAGCACTCTGCATTTTTCTCCATGTTCCTATTAGGACTTTGTTATTGCTTTATGCATAGAAAAGGTAAAATGTCTGCCAATAACAGAAAGGAGAGACATAAAAAGGGGTAACCAACCCATAACTGTCTTTACCAAGACTGCTTCACTTAACTAAAGTACAGGCACCAGAATGAGGAATGCATTAAAGAGGTTTGGACCACTAGCCTCTCTTTTTTGTTCGCAGTACCCAAGATCAAGAGTTGGAAGGACAGTAGTTTTTTACCATTACACCTTTAAACATTTAATAATATATGCACAGTATTTAGAATAGATTATGCCATAAATTATTGAAATAAAAGGCTACTTACTGTTCCAAATAGAACCTGGCCCCTGAGTAATATTTTAGATATATCCTGTATAACAGTTCATTAAGGAGTAAGCTCTTATTTACATAGTATATAACTCATAAGGTATAGATGATAAGCCTTTCATTTTAATTTTTACACTGCTAATTATATTTTAGCACTATATTATGCCTCATACCTATTAACCATTAGTGTTTTCTATACTTCACAAAAAAATTGATATTGTGCAAATTTGTGTTATATGCACTTATGTATCTATGTGGACTGTGTTCTGCATTTACTACACAACACCTGAAATATGACCCAAATACAATTGCAATTAGTGGAATTCCAAGATGGTTATTTTGAGAATGGCTAAACATATATTAAGTCTGGGTTGTTGCACCTCAAACTATTCCATCTACTCAGAGGTATGGTGATCTTCGAGTATGTATACTTAGTTAAAAGGAGTGTAGTAGGTGGAGCCCCTCCCCAATTTGTGGGTGCTGGTTGTTAAGCTACCATGGAAAAATGCCATTCTACAACAGAAAGTTCTAAAATTCACCATTGAGAGACTGGAATCAATGTTAATTTTTTCAGGATGCATGACTTTTTTTGGTTTCCACTGAAATCAGTACTGAAAAGAATCCTGAGAATGAATCCTTTTTCACAATAACTAAACAAATGAACTTATTAATGCTTTTATTACTACTGGAGAACATAAGGTTATTTGGACCCCTGTTGTAATTCTGAAGATCGTAATTGCAGTCATCAAAATGATGAGACTGCAGCAATGTATAAGTGTCGAAGTTAGAACAATGTATTAATGTCACAAGCTGTTAATGAGTTTGATCTTGTAGTACAGGGTTTGATTCTGTCACTCTCTATTTGTCTGCTATCTGTCTCTGAGCAGATCAAATAATTTTCCAGAGCTCCCAGATTACATATTAAGTGAGACTTCTGCCTAGTGGGATTATCCTGTTAATAAACCAATGATATAAAAATGCATACTAAATCCAAGGTTTAGCTTTGCCCACATGTAAAAACACTTAAATAATGTAACAAGAGTTTCACCCTTTTCTGTCATTGGTATTAAAAAGACGTTTATTTACTTATTTATTTTTGCATATTTGGGGAACAAAGAATAATATCTCACAACTGTGATAGAGCAGTTATTTGCCTTCATTATTATACACTACCAAGACCAGATAGTCAGGGATCTTGGAGCATATTTAAACAGTATTTGACCAACATGTGGGCAAGGTAGTAAGAATATCAAGGGTATGGTATCCATGTGCAAGGAAGTCATAGCACTACTTTATTTGGCCCTTATTACACCCATCATTGCGTATAATGTCCGCTTCAGCAAGTACTTGACAAGACATGCGCAACAGTTGGAATACCCACAAAAGTTCCTTACTAGGAGGATCCAGGATATAAACACATTATCTTATATGGATTATCTTAAATGTTTGTCTCTGTATGCGGTCTCCTACTAGTTACTGAGTAGTGATCTATGCCTAGCACACAAAGCATTCTCATATCCAGCTGTGATGGACCTTTTACCCAGCTACAAAATGATCAGCATCAGAACCACTATATCCAAGGATAAGCTTGTGACGTAAATAGGACATGTTGTGTCTCACAGGATCCCCATTCTCTGGAATAGGGTGCACATCCATATGAAGCAGAGTCCATCTTTAACCCTATTTAAGCATAACCTTGACCAATGGATGGAAAATCAGAAATGTCCCCTGGGCTGACCCCCATGCTCTGATAGACAGAGGCAGGCACTAACTTTGCCCGAACTAACATACCCTTCCCCTGACATAACCTTTAGAAACTTCCTAAATAACATGCACCCTTGTAATAAATGTCCATGATACATAGGCATACAATATGACTGGGTTGCACATCTAGGCTTATAAAGGTCCTGGTGGTCATTAGCCTAGTGTATATACCTATGAACCTATGAACATGAAATATCATGGAAGTTCTCAGCAAATAGACCAAATGCAAATCTGGGCCAGGATAGACTCAGATAGGATAGCCGCCACCAAAATTAAAATTAAATGAGGTCAGAGAAAATAAACAGCCTGTAGTCTAATAATTTGTCTGATAAGAGAAATGTGGGCAGTGGAGATCCTATAATCACTGCAGAAATTAAGTTAGAGGAGTAGGATTAATCAGTGTTGCTGACAGGGTGGATCATATGTCTAGAAAATATATTCTCTGTAGTTTGCTAAAAGCTGTGTAACCAGAATTTGCCTGCAATATATAATGTTGTCCTTCTTGTCAGTAGTGGTGACATTTGTGCATTTCTGTGGCTGAAGGAAACAGCAGCATATCTCTCAACTGTCCAGATTTAGAAGAATGCCAGGATTTTGCCCCATATTTTTCATGTATTCCTTATAATATTTGTATCTTTCTGCCAAATCAGTGAGGACTGAAGTCACTAAATGAAGACATTCATTTGGTTTCTGACTTCATATCCTCCAGAAAATACACGCTAAAGCAAAAGCTGTTATTCTAGCAACTTTCTAAGTTTATAAGAGCGATATTTAAACTTTGTCCCTGATTTTGGACCTTTGCCTCCACCTTACTTTTTAACTTTGCCAAATTTTATGCACTTAGAAGTAAAGGTATGTGTAACTAAAGAGACTGACAAGAGTCCTAACCTGTCCAGCAAGGATTTTAGGAAAAAAGCTAGATGCCATCACTCCTACACCTGACTCTGTTAGCCTTTAACAGCTGGAAATGCATGCATTTGCCAATCAGCTGTGCCCAAATTATTGTGGCTTACGCACCTTATAATATGAAAAAATACTGTGCCCATTAGTTTGTTGTGCCTCTGTCCAGCAGTGACCCAGAGATGATTCCCTGTATGATATGATTTGTTTAAAAGCATGTATCACCGAGTTGTTTAGTGAAAAGGCTTGGAAGATATGAATCTAGACAGGTTTATTTGTAGTTTACTGGTATACCAATTGGCAGTGCATTGGAGTTAATGTCATATCAGGTCTAAGAGCAAGATACTGTCTCCGTCTCTTTCAGCTAGAAATGATATCATTAGCTCACCAGCTGTGTAATATGATTTCTCTAAATGCAAGTTTCACTTTGTTGTTTAACGAAAAGGCTGAGAAGATGAGAGTTTAGGCAGGTATATTTGAAGTTTAATGGCATGCCAATTAGGATCTATATTAAATCAGTGAACACTTAAAAAAGTGAATGCTGATTTATCAACCCCATGTAAGCAAAAGCTTACAATCCTGAACACTCAGAACAGCGATTTTTTTCCCAAGGAAAAAAAAAATCATTGTTCCACAAAAAAAAAAAAAAAAGTAAAAATAAAAACTACAATACATTACATAAAGTGTGGGGGGGGGGGCTGTGCCTCACACACCCTCCCTACTTAAATATACCAAATCCAAGATCACACTACAGTGACAAAAACTGCAAAGTAATGGAGGCGGCCAAGCGATTTCTTTCCCAGGGAAAGAAATCGCTTATATGCCGTTTCGCTATTTTGCTGTTTCATGCTTTCAAGTTCGATCAAGACTCATTTGAAGGATTGCGTCTTCGATCATATCATAGGAACCCACCAATTAGCAGTGCTTTGGGGTTAATGTATCAGTTTTCAGTGCAAATCTACATATTATTAGAACTTATCTGAGAACAGGAACATTTTTCTTAGATTATTAACTTGGCTTTTCATAAAGCTGTAGTTTTTCTTCTAACCTGAAGCTTGGCTAGGTTGTAAAGGTAACATATGTCACAAGGTAGCTGGAATGTTAGGTTACATGCCCATGTGAAGTTCATCTCTGATGAGTCACATATTCCAGTTATTTATTCTTCCAGATTTAAATCCCATACCTTGTGATCCTCAAAACTGTATGTGATTATCAAGGGAATTTCTTAGTTTGTCACTGAGGTCACCTAGGGCTTATAGGATATGTGACTGGCAGGATCTTGGCTCAGTCTACAGAGGTAAGTTACTATGTAGAGGTGTGGGGAATCTTTAGAATGTTAAAGCTAATGGGGCAGGGGTATCTGAACATATATAGAACATAGGAGTCAGCCTGATACAAGAGATGGTAGTCCACCCTATGATGCATGTGACACGTGCTTGCAAGTAGACTAGATCAGGGAGGATAGCTTGCTGGTGTTTTAGGGCTGAATAACTACTACTAACTCTCTCCTCTTTAAGGAATGGGGCAAACTGGAGTAGACGGGTATACAGCAAACTTCTAATGGAGGCTAAAAGCCCTTCTTATGTGGTCTAATGATAAAATCATCTGAGGAGGAGCTTGAGAGCCCGCATGCCATCAGATATTGGAGGTGCTAGTGTGTGTGTGAGGGTGAGGGCAACATTCTTTATGTATGCATTTGTTTATTTATCATATGTTAACTGGGAAATTAGGCTGGTACATGCACCCTTTCAGCCAGTATGTGGGTAGCAGTGGTAAGAGCAAATTCTATATCCAGGATGCTTTTATGAGTTATGAGGAAACCTGGAGAAAACCCATGTAGATACAGGGAGAATATATGGCTCTCTGCAGATAGTGACTTCGGTTAGATTGAACCACAGACCCAGGAGATGGGAGGTAGAGGTCTAGGCATTGAACCACAATGCTCCATGTTCATATTGACTGCTTGGTCATAAAGGAGAAAAACACACAAGACACATTTTCTTAAAGTAAGGTAGAGCTCCTTAAATCCCATTTTCATTCCCTGATTCCTGGAGATAGTGTCCTCAAAGAGCCTATTGTATACTGTATAGTTTGGGGGTCCTGTGGCTGAGGGTTTGGCAGAGAGACCGAGCCAAGTGAATATGGATACTTATGTATATTGTGGTCTGATTTGTTATGCTGCAGTACTGACTTGTGTATTACAGTAGAATAGCATTTATGATGTAATAAAACATCAGTCTCGTATGCTGTATGCTTATTTACAGCAATATCAAACCCATGCGTGCATACTCATTTATTAAATTAGTACTGCACAGAGATGTCATAGTCCTCACCCGTAAACGTTCATAATGACTTTAATTAAGTTAAAATGTCTCATACACTTCATTATTTGAATAATTTCAGGAGGGCTTTGGATCTTATCCATTCTCCTTAGATATACTAAATTATTCCATATAAGTATTACTCTCAGAGAAACCGTGCTTCTGTCTAAGATTCGGCCTACATATTTCTCTGTACAAACTCATACTTACATTGCATGTAACTCTTTAATATTCTGTACCTTTTGCCCTAACTGTACAAAAAAAGAGATCTCTCACACATCTCAGTGTTATCATTATAGCTCCCTACATACCCAATATCCTACATCCCCAATATTACATTAAAACTTCGATTGGGATACAAGCAAATTTGACCCACAGATGACTGTAGATGACTTATCTGTCCCTTGTCTCCGGAGGAATAAGGCATCTGGTGCAGTTTTTAGAAAAACCTGTTTTATTTAGTCTTTACAGATGGATGAGTATTCTTGCGATTAAATCTTAATGCTTTTACAGTGAACTCTGCACTAGTTATAAAAGCTTTGTGAAGGGAGGGGTCAGAATAGCTAGGTGTTTTAATTGGTGGAGGTAAAATACACCTAAGTTGACTATGTTAAAATGGTGGCATGTTTTGATTGGTGGAAGTAAAATGCACCTCATTTGAATATGACCGAATGTCTGCCAATGCGGTGGGGTATCCACTTTGGCTAATCCTTCCCTATCCTCAAAAAATGTTTGAGTACACTCACATATATTTAATCATGGGGGAGTACATATATAAATATTTCACTTGTTTTTACTCTTGGGCATTGTAAATTTAGAAATAAACATTTCATAGCAGTCCTTTATTTAACAGCTCCCTCTTAAGTACCTTAAAATATTTTATGCTTTACAGTTCATTGGTTACTTCTCTCCTTCATACCATAAAACTTCAAACTCTCTCCTGGAAAAGGTATTCATACTTACACAGATTTGTCACCAAATCTGCTACCTTAAGTATTTCTAACACTGCAATCATGTGCTTCAGATAATCTTGCTAAGTATGACTACAAACTGCCTTGCCTGAATGGGTCTCAGAATATTATTACATCTTATTAAATATTATTATTTAATCTTGGAAAGTTGCAGCTGCCTTATATAAGCCAAATGGCATTCTTATAAATGGTGCCACCATAGACTAGCACTAGAAATTCTTTAATTATTTATTGACTAAATGTAATCGAGTTTACCAGTATATTCCTAAATCTAAGAAAGTCAAGTGTTTAACATTTCTGAAACATTCAAAATGGCTATCTCTCCTAGATAATTTTAAAATGGACTTAAGGTATCTGTAATCTACCCAAAAGTATAGTATTAAACTTGAGGCTCTTTAATGGAAGCTGCTTTTTATAAGTATGTATGCTACTAAGGACTACTACCATACATATCATCCAAAAAGCAGTTCTAGATGATTCCACTGTCTGACATATATCTGCTGCCCATACATATCATCCAACGAGCAGTTCTAGATGATTGCACTGTCTGACATATCTGCTGGCCATACATATCATCCAACGAGCAGTTATAGATGATTGCACTGTCTGACATATATCTGCTGCTCATACATATCATCCAACGAGCAGTTCTAGATGATTGCACTGTCTGACATATATCTGCTGACCATACATATCATCCATTAAGTAGTTCTAGATGATTGCACTGTCTGACATATATCTGCTGCCCATACATATCATCTAATGAGCAGTTCTAGATAATTGCACTGTCTGACATATATCTGCTGCCCATACATATCATCCAGTGAGCAGTTCTAGATGATTGCACTGTCTGACATGTATCTGATGCCCATACATATCATCCAACGAGCAGTTCTAGATGATTGCACTGTCTGACATGTATCTGATGCCCATACATATCATCCAACGAGCAGTTCTAGATGATTGCACTGTCTGACATATATCTGCTGCCCATACATATCATCCAATGAGCAGTTCTAGATGATTGCACTATCTGACATATATCTGCTGCCCATACATATCATCCAACGAGCAGTTCTAGATGATTGCACTATCTGACATATATCTACTGCAGTGCTTTCAGGCACATTGTAACCCCTCAATGATTCCTGTAACTGGAAAGGAATATGAAAATTCTGACTTTTTACAAAATAATTGCATTAAGTTGAATTTTAAGATTTACCTAAATTGCTGCTCAAGCTTGTCCTTATAAATCTCAGGAAGTCATAAAAGAATTTATCAAAGCAGCTATTCCTACATACATTTTTCTTATTCATCTTTTCCATCACATTACAAAGTATACAATGACTAAGTATTTAATAAATCTATATGAAGTGCCTTGCACTAATTATTTTTCTCTGGCATCCAAATTTTATGTCATTAGCCAATTTTATTAACAATTTCAAAGCAGCCTTGCATTTGTGAGCAAACATTTCTGCTTTCAGGTAATAACAGTGACAAGCCATCCAGTTTATGCAAGTTTTATCTCCAGCTGCCTGATTTTTATATTTCAGTGCTTCTACTGCATTTCCTAGTTACTTTGTTAAGTGCTCTCAATACCCAGTGAAATATTTGCCCGTGAATGTGAAGATGTCATGCAGATATCTTCCATTATTTCTAGCAAATCTATTGGATTTTATCCAAATACCTCCTGGAATATTGTCAAGAGTACAAGCTTAGAGGGTATCACAATATGCAAATAATATCACAAGAAAAATACGTTACATCCAGAATTTTTAGTAAAGCTACATTTCTATAACCTGAAATTTAGAGGCTTTTATCTCTTTACTATGTACTCAGTTTGATTCTGGAGTCAGTTATTGGAATGACTTGTGATGGGTATCCATTTGTCATGCTGCAGGTCTATGATATGACCTATTTTGGGTTGATAATTCTGTGAATGAATGTTTGACAAAAGAGATGCAGAGCATCTGAGGAATGAAGAGACTTTATTTATATGCCAGATTAACTGTTCTCCTTTCTCTATCATTGTGTGATCTCACAATTAATAGTTTTAAGTCTGGATTGTATGGGTGCAAAGCCCCACTAATGGCCACAGTTGTTTTCACAAAGTCAAATATATTAGCAGAAATTACATTCACTGAATAACTGTCAAAAATGTAAATTTTTTTTTTCTTAAAATTCATCTTGCATGTGTGTGTTGTTGGCAGAAAACCTTCATGCCTTGCATCAGTCATAGTTGTTGAAACAACTATGCTGCTATGTTTGACGCTTAATCCATGACAATTAGCTAAGGATTTACTGTATGCAAATGAATCAGCTCCTGAGCATCTTTATTTTGCCATGAATCATCTGAACAATTATCAGAGAATTTAGTGAAATAATCCATTGACACCATAACATACTTATACCCCACTCTGATACTGGAAGACAGAACCAATGATACCTATAATCCACACAAAGAATAGGGAGATCATGCCAATATGATCTTGAAATGTAAATTTACTTTCCATATATGAACAAACTTGAGTATGTACCTTCTTAATTATTCATATTTAAACTCATGCACTATTAGCATTCTTTCCCAAGCATTTGTGATCCAAGTTCAGGTGATGTGGACAAATGTAGTGAAATTGTAAATATTACCCAGTGGCTTACTAGCTACCTTAAATACTGTCTGAAGTTGTCAGAATGGATAAAACCACCCCCATCCCCATCTGCTGGTCACTCTAGGTGTTCCACAGAGAAATGTAAATCAAATCTGAAAATACTGTGGTAGTGCCAGATTAATTCAATGTGCTACTCTACTATGTCAGCTATTCTGTCAGCACCACAGCATAGATTTAAGTATTTTCAAGCTGGGTTGTTCTACACAGGTGACCATTTAAACATCCTAAAACTACAGCATGCTGTTTGCTTGTATAACACCATCTTCTCCACATGATCCTGACTTGTTTATTACCTCTGTGGATCATTCACCTTATGTAGTTGATCACTGATTACAAATTTGACCTACCAACTAACTACAACATTATAAGAAAAAAACTATCAGAAGGTTCAGAAGGTCGCTGTACTAAAGAGGAAAAGGGTAGAAATGACTGACCATTCTAGGACAGCTACCATATTTGCTTTCATGCTCCCATGCATTCTGTTGACTTCTCATTTGTTAAGTGGTAGTTAGTGCAGAGGATTGGGGATATGGATTGCTAATGAGCTTCCTACTGCAGTCCAGGGTTTTATTCCCATATTCTGAGAAAGATAGATAGGCAGAAGGTGCTTTCTGGTTGTGGTTGAAATTGGTCCCTTTTGATTAGCCAACTGCCCTAGTAAACAAATAAAAATAAAACTAGCCCCCACAACCCCTGCACATAAACTTGATCTTGTATCTAGGCATACATCTCATTCACATATGTGAAACCTTATTAAACTTGCCTAATTACTTGAAACACATCCAGACAACAACAGCTTGCAATTATACTCCAACAAATCCCATGTAAGTATTTCAACCTAATTAAATAGTCACAAACTT